>NC_050173.1:24167791-24452791 GCF_008315115.2 Sander lucioperca | reverse complement strand
GTTGTGAGATTTTTGCTTTTCAGGCACTAATTATTCAGCCTAAGGACTGATATACATCAGTGTTCAGAAAGATGAGTTTTCTAGTCGTGATTCCAATTTCGATATTGACATGAAGGTATTCATGAATTGGAAATAGGCCTGTCGCAATATGCAATAAATCAATTAATCGCATGATAAATAAAAACGAGCTTGATAATTTTTAAAATGGAAAAATGTCCATTTTATTTATTGTTTTTGATTGTTCGGTTTTTTTCCAGTGCATTTTTTGTTAACAGAGACTGAGAGTCCATTTTATTTATTGTTTTTGGTGTTAAATATTCTTCAGAAGTAAAAGTTTATTGATCTTTGAAAAGGTGTACCTGCATTATTAAGACATATTAGATGAAAATGGTCACAGAACAACATTATCCTTTAACGCAATAATTTCTGGGACAATTTATCGTCCAGCTAAATTTGTTATCGTGACAGGCCTAATTGGAAACTAATTGTGGTAACTTTCCTGTGACCTCAAAACTCATCATACAGGTGATGTCATTTAAAGTCTGAATGTTTAGTTTTTAATGTGAAGGATAGGTACTGGAGCTGGGCTTACAACGCTGCACATACATTGTATGTGACTACAGACACCCTCATTCTCATCTCATTTTAAACTACTGCCATCTAGGCGTCGTTTCTGGCCACCCCTTCTGACCAAGAACAGATCCAAATTCTCTTTTATCCCACAAGCCATAAAAGCCTTAAATCAGTCAAAATAAGCTAGATGTCCAGATGGCCTGGTCATACCCAAGGGTGAATAGTGTATTGTAGTGTGTGATGTATGTTCTTCATGTTATGTCTGTCGGTGTCCGATGTATGGACTATTTGTTTGTATCATATGTCTGACGTCCTGTCATGAAGTGCCTTGCGACTGTGCCGCAAACCCTACGGAGACAATCAAGTTATCTACTACTACTACAAGCTCTCAGCTTCTGCATCATCTTCTCAGCAGTACTGGCTTCGTGATCTTACCGACGACATACTCTGGAGGACCGTAGTCTTGTTGTCTATTAAAACCACCTCTGCCACCACCACGTCCAAATCCACCTCCTCTTCCTCCTCCAAATCCGCCTCCCCTGCCTCCTCCAAATCCACCTCCTCCTCTGCCTCCTCCACCTCGGTTAAATCCTCCACCTCCTCTGCCTCCTCGTCCACCTCCTCCTCTGAAAGACATTTTGCTTCAAATCGTCTGTGAGAAACAGGAGAGACAAAAGGAGAGGAAACGAGTGTCAGAAGAAAGCAAAGACAACATAAAAGACACGCGAATCCATGGTTGGTTAAATGGAGCATGGACTGTGGAGTGAATCTAATGCATTCAACGACCTAACATCGTGGATTCAGCAGCACTTCAGAAGTTCTAGCTAACATGCTAACGTTAGCTCAATTCAGACTAGTAAAACTAACGTTAACGTTACACAATTCAGCCGCATCTTCTTCCACACATCAACACGTTATGTGTTCACTTGGGAATATAAACTTTAAAAAAGTCTGCAACCCTATCTACACACAGTTAAAGCGGATTACTCACAAATGTGATCGGCTAGCTGCAGCTATTTACTCCGAAAGACTTCCATGCGATGACAACACGTGTGACCAAGGGCTGCCGTAAAGGCATTTACCAGTATCGGGAAGTGTCGTAAATTCGCATCTCTACCGCCGCGCACACATCTTATTTAAAGGAGCAGCACGGACAGACAGTCAGTTGACTCATCAAGATAAATAACAGACTCGGTCAGTATAACTTTACAGACTCCAATAATATGGCACATAGTTATTTCTATGAGACTTGATTGATGTACACATATGTAAATATTCCGATAATATGATTATTTTGTTCAAATGCAGGCAAAAAGTAGTTAACGCCACAAAACAATGTCAACAGCAGGTCAGGTAAGAAAAAAACTTCATCTACGATATATTCACTGTTTGTTTTATAAATCGTAACTTAGGCCTAAATGTTATTGTTGCCTGGAGTCTGTCTATTCTGACAGCTATATGTTCAACCAATGTTGTGCCTCTCATATGTATAACGATACAGAATAATTCGTCCATCATTACAAAAACAGGCTACGCCCAGCCAAGACTTTTCCACGTCTTCTCATTTGAGACATGCTTAAAAATACAGTGTGATTCATAACCCAACCCATGCTCACAACCAAGCAACAAACACTTTTGTCCCTCTTAGGTCATCAAATGCAAAGCAGCTGTTGCATGGGAGCCCAGGAAGCCTCTGTCCATCGAGGATGTGGAGGTGGCCCCACCTAAAGTCCACGAAGTCCGCATCAAGGTCTGCTGCTTATTAACTGTCTGTAATGCAAGAAAACACATTATCTCCAACTTTGGTTGTAAATGTGGCCACTTATACAGCAAACTTTCCAGTGTTAATTAACAGGTGTTGCTTTTTCGGTGGTAATCATTTGAATTTGATTATGTTAAATGATATCAGAATTCAATTCTATTGCAAATGCAATAGGAACAGTATCATGATTATTTCCCATTGTTACGCAATGTTACTTTGAGTTTTTGCTTTCATCATGCAAGCAACAAATGCTGACAGGAAATACTTGAACACTCATTCTCAATACTGCAAAAACATTCACTTCCTAAAACTGCCACGTGAATCAAACTGTTTGTACAGATAGTTGCCACGGGCGTGTGCCACACAGACCTTGAATACCTGTATGGAGCTGGAAAAGCGATGAAGTTCAGACCATTCCCGTTAGTTCTCGGCCATGAAGCAGCAGGGATAGTGGAGAGTGTTGGTCCTGAAGTCACCAAATTCTCACCAGGTACATTGTACAGCTCACAGCAAACGATATGACATGACATGTGACTCTGACTGATGTAGTCTGTCTGTTTTTTGTTGTTTTCACAGGCGACAAAGTTATTCCTCTTTTTCTGCCACAGTGTGGGGAATGTGAACGGTGTCGCAGTCCTAAAACCAATCAGTGCAGGAAGAACTGGTGATTTTTTTTGTTTTGTTTACACACACAAAGCACTATTGTGTTCATTATGTTTAACTACTCAGTGTTTTCTCTTTTTTTGGCTTTTAGGGCAAATACACAAGTGGGTGTATTGGCTGATGGCACAAGCAGGATATCCTGCAAGGGGCAGCAGGTGTACCAGTTCCTTGGCGTCAGTTCTTTCTCCCAGTACACTGTGGTTCCCGATACCTCACTTGCAAAGATAAGAAGCGATGCACCGCTAGACAAAGTGTGTCTACTAGGCTGTGGTGTCTCCACTGGTTATGGTGCTGCTATTAATACGGGCAAGGTAAGAGGATACAGATCTGCTTCTTCTTGTACTCTGCATGTCCTTAGAACAAGAGGGATGCAACGCATATATATATATATATATATATATATATATATATACACACAACTGTTTATAAATGTTTAATATGTAAATACATCTTGGTAAATGTGTTATATATACAGGGTCCAAAATTGACTTTGTTGTCCACCAGCCAAATGGCTTGTCAATGTTCACATTTCACCAGCCACTTAATAGATTACCATTGCTTTTTTGGCTGGTGAGTGCAGCAAATCTACCAGCCACTTGCATATTTTACCAGCATTTGGCTAGTAGATGGTGCTAATTTGGAACCCTGTATATGTATATATATATATATATATATATATATATATATATATATATATATATATATATATATATATATATATATTTGACAAGTTGCTGCCCAGAGTTAACAGTACGTAGCAAGACTGTAGTTATTTTTATTTTCCCCACTTGATGTCAGTAGATAACACAAGCACCACATAAAGGCCATAAAAGACCCCTCTGCGTCTACGCCGGACCCTACGCCGTAGCCTGACGTGCACCTCTCAAAAAATGTAACTACACGTCGTGGTGACGCACGTCGCTCGGCCGTGGCTTGGTAGTGTTGCATTTCCCCTAACTCATTTCCTGGTTCTCCTTCTCCATAAACAACATGACATCAAGGAGAGGGTTAAGCTACGTAAGCTACGGCGAAAGCTCTGCGTGGAGCCTCCGCAGAACTGTAAAACAACCTTAAGTGTACTGTGGGTTAAAAAGAACAAAGGAGTTCCATATTCCACCATACATATAAAACCAAACAAAGAAAGTTTCGTTGAAACACATCAAGAAAAATGAAAATGGTTAAACCGGTTTGAATATTGTGCAAACTTTGGATTGCTCAACAGCAATGTAAGGGGTAAACTCCTAACTGAAAACAAAGTGAATGTGTGAACGAAACTAAACTAACTAAACTACTGATAAGAATCTGTCCTTTCATAATAATATAATGAGCCAGTATAAGGTAAATAGAATGTGTATACTGGATATGTTTAGAAGAATGAAGGCAAAATGTACTATATAAAAGTTATTTTTTTAAACATGGTGAAGTGATCTCATCAGAAATCTCTCAAACAGCTTTCTGGTTGACTGACTCCCAAAGTGTGTGTATCCAGGTTGAAAAAGATTCCTCATGTGCCGTGTTTGGGCTCGGAGCTGTCGGACTGGCAGCCATCATGGGCTGCAAGGTTGCCGGGGCAACCAGGATCATTGGTGTGGATATCAACACTGCAAAGTTTGAGAAAGCCAAGGAGTTTGGTGCCAGTGAATGTGTTAACCCCAATCAATGTAGCAGGCCCATTCAGGAGGTTCTGGTGGACATGACAGGCGGAGGAGTGGACTACGCTCTGGAGTGTGTTGGAAGTCCAGGTGTTATGGTGGGTGTACATGTCTACTAGCCTGACATGGTCATACTCAGATTCTAGTCAGAATGTGAACTTCCCGACCTCGAATGTTGTGGGTGGGGCTAAGTTCGGCTGGCATCCAGGCTACATGTCTACAGGTACAGCAGGAATCCTTTAGTAGGCTGTACAGTGTCATTACAAAGTAGGTCTGTAATGCAGTAAGTGCACATAGGTTTGCTCGGAAATTCCGCATAAAGAAAATATGACACAATTACACGTTTTTTGACATACACAATTTGTATTTGTGCAATTGACATTTTTTCACCTGTCTAGTTTGATCATATTCTGTGAATTTTTAAATATATTTTAAAAGGAGTATTAATTAAGACCACTGGTGCTGTGTGTTGTCTTAGAGTGCTGCGCTTGAGTCTACAATAGATGCCTGGGGCACCTGTGTCATTGCTGGATGGACGGAGACGGAAGCAATGAGCGTCGTGGTTGAAAAGATCCTGATGGGACGCACCTTGAAGGGGACTTATTTTGGAGGTAAACTTAAAAGAAGTTACCAGGTCTATTAGTTAATGCAAAATGGCCTTTCATAATGCTTCAGCAACACTTTATGGTAATAAGAATGTCAAAGAAATTGCATAATAAGTTAAACTTAATGCAAAAATGGCTTTTCATAATGCTTCAGCAACAATTTATGGTAATTAGAATTAGAAAGATATTGCATAAACTTAAAATTCAGTGTAACATCAAGTCAGGATCCACCCCTGTTTTCGATATACCATATTGATGGTTACAGCTGGAGTTTTGATGCAAGTCCCCCACAGTCAAAAAGTAAAGGCTTTTATCTTGAGTCACTGTTCAACAGGCATACTACCAAATTCACTGAGAAGAGGCAGGTGGCTAATATCTTCAAGCTAGCCAAACCAGAATGCAATGCAGCCACACACCATGTTGAATTTGGGACTACATAAAAAGATGATGAGGAAAGATGCCTTTCTTAGGGGCTCATTAATGTCCGCTATGTTGTGGTTCACGAGGACTCAGTTTTGTTTTGCTCTTCTAAAGGTTGGAAGAGTGTGGAGGGTGTGCCTAAACTGGTGGACGACTACATGAACAAAAAGCTGAAGCTGGATGAGTTTATCACCAACATCCTCCCGCTGGATCAAATCAATGTGGCCTTTGCAGATATGACAAGTGGTAACAGGTAAGAGCCGATTTGTGGCTATTAGTCTTTTATTAATGTTTTTTCTGTGTGTGTGTGTGTGTGTGTGTGTGTGTGTGTATAACACTGTACTCCCCTTAAGCTTTAACTTCCTCACTAGTCTACTGCATAACACTCACAACAAAGTGTCCAAATGACCTGTTTGATTATATAAACAAGCACCAAAGGATTTCTCATAAAATGCTAATGGAATCCTGTAGAAGTCCTGTGCAGTATTTTCCTAAAGATATTGACCTAGCAGTGGTTTGTCAAACTGCTGCTGTGGCCATCTTTGCTCTATTTTATCTTTAAACAGTTTCCAACACATCATAGAATGTCTGTCTGAAATAAAAAGGACATTTATTGTGATTTTCAAAACAGGAGCAATTTGGAATATGATTAATACGCTGAAAAAAATATCAAGAATTTGACAAACTGCAAGTTTTTCAGCAATGTATGTGTGATATAAATGTATTGTATATATTATTCTATATATTATATATGTCGTCTGCAACTACCTATTATTTTCTTGATTAATCGCTTACCTTTTAAAATTTAAAAAAACGTTCACATCGTCCAAAGGTTAAATTAAATGTCCTTTTTTTTTGCCCAATGAACAGCCCAAAACCAAAATATATTCAAACCTGAAAATATTCACATTGGAGAAGCTGGAACCAGAGAATTGTTAAAAAACTCAAAATGATTAATCAATATATTAGGTCTGGTGAGATTTCAGACTTCAGTTATCCTAACAATCTTTCTTTTTTCTCTTTCTTTTTTAGCATCCGTACTGTCATCAGTCTGTCGACAGAGGAGACTAGTGGCTAGTCATATAAGATGAAGAATTGACATTTTGTGTCATTGTAATGATGTTTTGCACACAACTCTGCAGTGTATTTGTGAACATCTCAATGCTCGCTTTCTAAAAAGATGTTGACAATTAAAATGTTTTCCTTGCTTGACAAGTGTCCATATTGACCACTAGATGGCAGTCTTATATCAGTCTTAAGCTTCTGCATTTGTGGCCATGAATTCCATTTAGCTTTATAAAGTTGCTTATATCTGCAAATGATTCTGTATTTTTATTCATATTAACTTCTGAGTTTGTTTTTTCTTGTTTATCACACACTTGATCAAAAGGCCACAGAATGTCCAGTGCATTTGTGTGAAATAATACCGAATGAAGTTCAAAAGAAATAAACAGCATCCACAGTAACACCTAAGACCTAGTCTCTCTACATCTGTTATATTTGGCAGCTATACAGGGATTCTGGTCCTGATATCAATGTGAAATGATAGTTGAAATTACATAGCCTTGTATAGAAGATGGGGTAAAAGACACAGGAAACAAATGGCTGAATCTGTCGTCATCCATGGACAAGTATCTGCTTCATGTGGTCAGGCTTACCAAATTTCGTCCTTGGTAATATTATATATTGATTTAATGGTTAGAAGGGCTAAAATAACAGTTGTGGGCTGTCAGTACAGAAGACAAAAGGTTGTTTGGGGAATGCCTCTCGGAGAAGAACCGAAATAGCTGTCGGAGGAATTTGTTTTATTGAAGTTCCGTTCAGATCAAATGAATACCCTTGGCAGTTCCCCCTACTTTTCCATCTTTATTTAAAATGGAAAATAAATTGGTGCGCTTCTGCTTATGTTGGTCTCATCTGCCTGTATGCTATCAATCACAGATCACACAGTTTAGACGCCCCTTCATCCTCCCAAAGAATCTTAAAGTAAAGAAAGTTTTTAAGAAATAGAAAGCAGAATAATGCAGAGAATGGAGATAGAAAAGGAGGGAGATCAAAAGACAGAGGAAGACAACTTTTGACAGGTGGTTATGTGACTGGGCATCCTATTATATAAATGTTAGACATGCTCACAGAGTTCTAAGGCTTTCTTGGGGTCGTGTATGCCTCATATATGGTAAAACTATCCAAAGTGACGACCATAAGTCTCCTACCTTTTTTCCTCTGGAATTGTCACAGCTATGTGCAACTAATACAGGGAGGGCATGCTATCTGAATTACAACCACAGCATTGTACACATTTTTGAAAGTCTAAACTGTCTGCCTTATCATGTTTCACATGCACCTGTGCAACTTTTCTGCAGATATCTTCCGTATAAGAAACTTTGGCATAAAGTGGAATAGAAATAGAGACAGCTAACATTTGCAAATGGATATATTTTTTCTTTTTTTTCTTTGCTAATTTGTTTTTCCCTCTGACTGTCATTACAACTCTTTCAAGCATGAGTCTTCATGGAGATAATTGACGAACAGAAATGCCAGATGAGGTAAGTGCCGTCACACAAATAAAAGCATGTCTGGGAAAAAAATGTCAAAAGGTGCCGCCTTGCCTTCAAGAGATTTCCTCTTATTTACTAGGCTATATTCCTGTGTGACAGATGGCACATTAAATATGATGAGAACATAAAAACTGTCGATAATAAAAAAAAAAAATATTTGAACAAAGGCAGTGTTTTCTTGTTAAAAACAACACAAAATATAATACACCCATATCCTTTTTTATATATATATGTGTGTATTTACTACATTGTAAATGGGAAATAGTGTCGCTCTGATTCAACTGAAATTGTCATGGCAAATATGTACAGTATATCCATAAGAAAAACTACAAATTATACTATTTGGTATCTCTAGCTTAGTTACATTTTTGTCTTCTAATATTTGTATGGTTTTATATTTGTTATTGCAGTACACATAGAAGAGAAAAAGTTGCCTCTGCACAAGAAATAAGGAGTTTTGAGACGTTATACTAGGAAAAAGACTGGTGTAAATAATAAAATGAATGATGGCTGAATCTCATTAAGTGGCTTCTGTTTCAGGGTCCTGGTATTGTGCATGCTGGCTCACTGTCACACTGTCACGGTTTACTGGGACATTGAATTTGTAACATTTATCTACTATGACAAGTCAAAATGTCTGTTGTGAGAAAAAGCCTAGTAAATTAATAGAAGCAGGAACATTTGGTTATTTTAATTAGGCATTTAATTGGGAATTATTTTTCTTCTTCCCAGTTCAAACCCATTACAGGGCTTATATTCTGTAAATGTGTAAAATGGCATTGCTTGTACACCTCTTGGTCTTAACGGCTGCTGAAATCACAAAATCAGTCGAAATAAAGCTACTGTTTTAACATCTCCGAGAAACAAGCTAGAGGGGAAAGCACGTCTGAAAGAGACAGTCGGTTAGAAAGAGAGATAGAGGGATGGATATACTGTATATCCTCGACGGCTATGGAAGAACGGCCCACTTAGGTCACTAAAGACTGCCAATGTGAGGCCCCTGCTTTATCAGCAAATCCTGGCCATTATACGGCTAATGCCAGGCAATGCCTGTGACATCCCCAGTCTTTCTCGGACAAAGCTAGCTTCAGCTTCTGTGTCAGTGGAATATACCCTGCTTTACTAGAGCACAGTACAATACAGTGCCTAGTGTTTTGGAGAGGCCACTAGTTTCCCGCTGCTTAAGTGACAGTAGGATATCGTTATCAAGTGAAAGCCTCCAACATATTAACATTTAAAAAAAAATTAAGGATGTTTTAGGCTTGAATTTAAGTTTTGAAATTTCGAGTACCGACGTTTTACAGGGCAACAGTAGTCTACTTTTACAATAATGTGCAGGTGTAATGTGTCAAATATAGTCCATGCTGAAGTGCAAACATCATAATTAGGCAAGAGAAAAAACAAATAGTGGGAGACACATTTTCTTCAAAATAGTATACAAAAATAAGACATTTTGTTGGCACTCACCATACATACAATATAAAAGTTTGTGTTACCACACTTTAGAGGCCTTATTGTAATACAAAACCCCTAAACCTGATAATGACTGTATCATGCTCTTCTCATTGAGCCATGCAACACAATGTGTTTCTTATTTTGTAACCTCTCTATCATATTGTGTCAGTGTTTTATAGTTAAGTTGCAACAGAAATAGACAACAAAGAACAGGATTAGACAGACCACACACGGCTATTACCAAAGAGACACACAAGCACACACACACATAAGGGGCTATATTGCGTGACAGGTCTAAGCTTTTGTTGTGTTTTGTCTGACAGCAGCAGTAAAGTAGTAATTGAGAGATTAGCTCTAAGGTGCTATCATGGCACTCCTTTGTTTAGCCTCTGCCTCATTGGTCACACAGAACATTACTGATATGTGTGGGAAAGAGTCATACATTGAGATTGTTTGCCCTATTTTAGCTCTTTTGAATCTGTCATAAATGACCCGGGTCCAAAAATGGCATCCATAGCCAAGACAATGTACAATATATTATTTCAATTACAGGTACATTTCATACCTTGATTGCAGAATCAGAATGTGTGTATGTATATATGTGTCTTTAAGTAAAGTAAACTTAAGTAAGTAAACTTTATTTATATAGCACCTATCACAGACAGAGTCACAAAGTGCTTTACATGCAGCAAGATTAACAATTTAAAAAAAAAATAATATAAAATAAACATACAAACATAAAAACAATGATATCTCATTCAAGTGAAAGCTTGTCGGAATAGGAGTGTCTTTAGCTGTTTTGTAAAATAAACGATAGAATCGGTCACACGCAGCGAAAGGGGCAGGGCATTCCACAGTTTGGGAGCAACTGCCTGAAAGGAGCGGTCTCCCCGAGTTTTAAGGCGGGTTTTTGGGACCATCAGGAGATTTTGACCTGAGGAACGAAGCGTGCGGAAAGAGGAGTAAGGGGTCAACAAATCAGCAATGTATTTCGGCGTCTGTCCATGTAGTGCTCTAAAAGTTAACACTAGAATTTTATAGTCAATTCTGTATTTTACTGGAAGCCAGTGGAGAGTAAACAAAATCGGGGTGATGTGTGCCCTTCTGTTTGTTCCTGTTAAAAGCCTGGCTGCTGCATTTTGCACCAATTGAAGGCGGCTCAACGAAGATTTATTAAAACAAGTAAAAAGAGAATTACAGTAATCTAACCGTGACGAAATAAAAGCATGAATGATCATCTCCATGGTAGCTTTGGGAAGTATTTTTCTCAATTTAGAGATATTTCTCAAATGATAAAAACAATTTCTGACCAACTGTCTAGAATGACCATCCATTAATCATTATTGTCATAAAAGATTGAATATAGTTCCCTAAAAAAGGTACAATAATAGAACATTTGACCTGGTGGGCTATACAGAACTCATCCACGACAGACTTGGATGCAGCCCTATCCCCTCTGCATCAATGCTTTTTTCAGCGTGCCAACATTGAGTCAACAGAGTCATTTCATGTGGTTTTGGGCTGAAGGTAGGGGGGGATATTTCTCTCAGACCCTGTGTGTTTACCCCCTAATCCCTGAGAAGAAGTTCACAAGCATGAGGAAAGTACTGGGAGCTTTAGCTACCTCCCAAACCTGCTCAGTTTACCCCTCCCCGGTTTTCCGCAGCCACATGGGGCTTGGGTAATTCCTGGGAATGTTTGTGAAGCTTTTTGTGTGTGTGTGTGGTTGTAAGAATATAATTGGTATGAAATTACCGGTTGTATTCTTATACTGAACAATCTACAATAATCTATACACTATAAGAATGTGTGCATGTTCAGTGATGCAGTCCATAAAGAATGTCTTCTACCGCTGTTGTTTTGTTTTGTTTTAGTTTTATAGGGTGTTACTATGTGCTATAAAACTGTCAGTTGAGTTGTTAATTTTGTATCAAGTACATTATTTGTGTAGCACTACAACATAGTACAAGTACACAGTTACAAGAAAATAAATTAGTAGCAGTGCAGGTTGTGGATGGTATGGTTCATTCTACAGTTTAGGTGCCATGACAGCAAATGCACCCATGATAGCAACTTTAGGCTTTAGACAGAGCGAGAGGAACCTTTTCTGTTGGTCTAAGTGTGCACCCTTGTACTGTAGCCTACATATGAGCTTAGTAGTTCAGAAATATAACTTGTAGCCAATCCATGTCATGCCTTATAAGTGATAAAAATAATTTTGAACTACATTCTTGAAGCAAAATAAGTGACACTAAAATTGGGATAATGTGATCCGACACCTAAATGGCTGAATGGCAACTGCATTGTAATATATATATATATATATATATATATATATATATATATATATATATATAAGCAGAGAGAGAGGGGGGACGACATGCAGCAAAGAGCCGCGGGTCAGATTCAAACCCGGACCGTTGCCAAGGAAGCCTATGGGGAGCGCACACTCTACTAGGTGAGCTAGAAGTCACCCCGAGCAAATGCATTCTAAAATGTTTCCTATACACTCGCAAATATGTTTTTTTCACTTTTTGTGCTTGGCCCTGAAACAGATTCTGGCTCTGATGACTCTTGATATATCTTCTAGGGTGTCTTCAAATGAGTCTCAAGGTTGTGGTAGGACAAAAAAAATCTAAAGGAGTGTGCGGTGAGTCATAGTTACCTTGTTATACTGCCACAGTAAATAACATCATTCTGTTTTTCTCCTTCCCCTCCCGACAACTCACTGTTGCTCACTGTTCACTGTTGTCCAAAGATGAGGCTCCCAAATCACTGTTCCTGGCCTGCTGCCAGGCCACAAAAGGATTGGGCCAATCCCAAAAAATACACTTCTAACTGAACACAGTTGAAACACTTCTTTGGCTGGTAATTGTGGTAAAAAGAAAATAAACCTGAAATGATCCACTATAGGTGCCTGTGCCCATTACTCATTCTCAAGCATCCCACAGTTTTCAATTATATTGGCATACAGGATTGAAGTGAGTAATGCTGAATTAACATTTACGTATATTTTAAGTATATAGCTGGACCTTATAGTCAGAGTAAAATATACTGAATGATGAAAGAGTTATTTGAATATTCTTCCCCATTTTGGTATTACCTTTCATATCAGTTTACATAGCTGGCATCAAGCACTAACTAAGACTCACTAATTGTAGAGTTAATAATACAATTACTTGAGAGCTTTTAATCAGGGATAATGATATATGCAGTTTAGTTGTTTTGATGTCGCATATTTTAATACATCAAAAGATGTTAAGAACAGGGCATGGCACTAGAGAAATATGACTGGACGTTGGAGCTTATCTCAGGACAACATTTCTTGGTTAACAATTAAAAATAAATGACCTACAGAAAAGACTACTCTATTTAAGTAGAATTGTGACTCGTTACAAGTCATACTGAAGTCGGGATATTTGTAGGCCTAGTATATGTAGGAAACATAATATAAATATACAGTATATGCCATACGGCCTTTAGTGACTTGGTAATGATGTTTCTATGTAAATGTGGGGTTCAAAGACACAATACTATTATTGGTTGCAGAATGACCACCATAAAACTAGTTGACATTAAAAGTGGTACATCATGGTGATTTTGTACCACCTGTAGTTATTCTGTTATTTGTCATGTCCCTGTCTCTTACTAATCTTGACTTGCATTAGCAGAGTAAAAGAAATCCCGAATGCCCTTGGGAAGTCACTTTTTAAGAAGGTTCACTTGTAAGGTCAACTCTGCTGCCAGAAAAACACACAGATTTAAACTTTAGGAGAGGATTTCCCATCAAATATGTAATCCTAACTGGGGAGGATTGGACATGGACAATATTCTCATAACCTCACACTGAGAAAGCCAACAGTTCGCTGCCGCCACCCCGGCTACGTCGCTTTACCCAAAGTCTCTCATCTTAGCTGGAGTCTCTGTGTGCTTCACGTTTGCCTTTACTTCCCAAATCCCTAAGAGCAAACAGGAGCATGGGCAGATTATCTTAATATCATCCTTGGCACTAAATACACAAAAATGAAATGTCATCCGCATCCCAGGGTATAGTCAAAATAAGAAAGTCAAACTAGGGCTACCCTGCTAGATAGAGTGCAAAGGGCAACGTTTCTATCCAAAAAATGTTATCTATCTATCTATCTATCTATCTATCTATCTATCTATCTATCTATCTATCTATCTATCTATCTATCTATCTATCTATCTATCGCTGTCTATCTCTGTCTGTCTGTCTATATATCTATCTAAAGTCAAATTGGATTTTAATCAATAATCTGGCAACTTCTTTGTGGAAGGTATGTGATTCTTGAAGAATAGGCAAATGACTAGGAATGAGAGCTAAAGCTAATAAGCAGGCCATCGCTAATCTCTTAAACAAACCTCTCTCCCTATGTGGCCTTCTTTCTTGCGTTATAAATAATGTATATTTTGCCCGCCACACACACAACACTCCCTCCAAATGTCTCTTTTGACTTCTGAGTTCTGAGTTAAATCTGGTCCATCCCCCAACCTTATTGGTTTACTTTAATTAGTGATATTGAAGGCAGGGGCAAATGAGGAGGGGTGTTGGTGATGAGGAGAGGGGGGGATTGGGGTGGCGTAAATACTGAAAACAAACAAGAGAGTTGAATGGGAGGATGGCGGCGGGTGCAGTCCCGATGCCGCTGTGCAGACGGAAGGGGACACATGGTGTATACAAACACTCGTAATTGCATTAGATTCCCCTGGCACATGGGTAATCTAGCCTTCCTCTGTCCCAGAACACAACAGGACACATCTCCCGCTTCTCTCAGTCTCTTTGTCACTCTCTCTCCTTCACACATTATTAATGTAAAATCTACAGTGCTGTCATTGATCATTCAGCAGGCATGATAGAGGACTAATTATCATTTAGGAGACTGAGGTGTGGAGTGTCAGTGAGTGCGTATCCACAGATTCACTTGCTTGTGTTTGAGAAAAGCAGCATGTGTGTGTATTTGAATGCGTGCATAATTGTGTGTGTGTGTGTGTGTGTGTGTGTGTGTGTGTGTGCGTGTGTGTGCGTGCGTGTGTGCGTGCGTGCATGCATCCCCATTAAACAGTTGTCCTGTTTGATATTTCATTCCTCAGCCCACATGTCTTGAGAGTATGTGCAAACACATTTGCTTGAATAGGATGTTCCCTGAGCAAACGGAGAAAATCTGGCCTTGATATGAATATCAGTGACAGTCAATGATAATTGGGATGGGATGTTTTTGCTCCTTATTGAGATATCCAGTGTACAGAGACCTTATCAAGTGAAATACAGGATCTGATATTATTTTGAAAATGATATGGATATTGACTTTTTCAGGAACTCTGTTCACTGTCCTATTTAGGGCAGAGAAGCGCCTCATGTGGCTGTAAAAACAGCAAGATCCACTAGGTGGTGTTGTGATAGCCACAAAAACCAAAGATCCACACATCCACATTATAAATACTCCAAGCTAATACTATCAAATCTTTTTAAAACATTTGTTTGCTACTGCAAATACACATAACTTTTTAAAGAGTTAGTACAACAAAAAAGTCCAGATTGCAATGTTTACTTGAATTTAGCTTGTTAAGCTGTCTATAAAACTATACTTTGTCTATTATTCAAGTGCTTATGTACTCTGTATTTTGACATAACTCTAGCTTTACATCGACATTTTCCACATATTCCTCTTGTATTTATCAGCGTTAAATTACTGCTCTTAACCAGACTAGTTTGAGTAACCGCAAAACAAGCTAAAAATCCTAAATTACAAACATTAAAGAAAATTCATGCATCAGAGCCTTAGCTTCTTGACAATAGGTAATGAATAATTTCTGTCTCTGTGTAATAAATGCCATATTTTTTGCATAGGAAAAGCTGATGTACCATTAGTGAATGAAAGTGGTGCCAGAGAGGCAGAGTCGGGTCACCTACACAAACATTAATGAAAGGGACGGTCGAGGAAAAGTCTCAGATCTCTGATGGTATTTAGCGGATATGTGAGGCTTTGAGGGAAAGCCGCAGTGCCAGAGGGTTTAAATTTGTGTGGCCCCAGGGCCAGTGTAACAGAAAATAAACAATGCTTCCCAGTGATTAGGACTTTATTAAGGCACACAAAGTCCCAAGTTTAGATAGGGTTTATGTTTGAGGCGTGGGCCCAGTAACAATGCCAGTTAAGTACTTTGGTCACCAGCACTCGTCAAAAATGATAATATTCATTCCGAAAAACTCTTTAACCAGACAGTTGTTTCAGTGACAGTACTGGACTGTTTTTTCTTCATAAGAAACAAGCTAAGAAAGCCCTGCAAAACAATACAAGATGACTTCATTATTTAAAGCTGACTGATTACGCTTGTGTTATTAACTCCACAGTGCACACAATTAGCTTCTATTGACCACCCCTATAATCACTACCACTCGGATTAAGAACTACTACCCACACAAAATGCCTGATCTCTAATGACTGACAAACAAACAACCAAGAGAAGACAGGGAGAGAGCACCGGGAACACCCAACGAGTTGCTTTTAAAGTAATATCCCTAAGCCCTGGACACCCCAACAAAGTCTGTCATGTCTAACCTGGCTCCTCACCTGTTTGGAGGCAGCTAAATAGCCCAGGGTAATCCCACATCCCCGGGGCACTGGAGGCAGATTTACCCACCTCAGAGCTCTGTCCTGCCCTGACAAGTTAATGTACTGCAGGGGCCCTTGGAACACCCACAGCCACCACTCTATGTTCATTTTAGGGCATTTAGCCTAACCAAAGTGACATTAAAAGTTCCAAAAAGGTCAATAAACTTGAATGGTAGCATATTACAGGAAACAAACAGCAATGTCTGCTAGGGTAAAAAGCACAGAAGCTTGATAATAAATGAAAAAAACAAAAAACATCCATGTAAAATCCAGGTGGAATAATTACTTATTTAGATCATTATTATTAATTTAATGTTGTAGCTTGTCAAGGGGGAGCTAATTTGAATTATTTATTTTTTTACTTTTAAGTAGTTTAATCTGTATATGATGCATCTTTTTTTATAAACTGATCATATGTTTTGTATGTAAAATCTTAATCTGAATTAGTAATTAGTGAATGAGTGATAATACTCTAGTACAGTACCTCAAAATTCAACTAAGGTACAGTATTTGAGTGCATGTACTTAGTTTCTGGACTGGACTGGAAAACAGTAGGCTATGCATTAGTAATCCTGGACTACATAGATTTCTATATGAGTGCAACCCACACTGTTTTCAGGGAGCAACACATCTATTTATTGAGCAAATGTAGCATTAATTGGTGGATGGAATAGGCTGTGTTTGATATAAAAAAATGACTGAGCGAGCACAGGGATGGCGAGCCAATTGATTTTATTGCCTTTGTGTGTTCGTGTCCCACCTGGTTAGAGAACAGACAAGGCCTCACCTCTTGGCTCATTAAGAAAGCACGTTTAACGGCTCCAGAGCCCAGTGGCAGAGGGATCAGCATGCTAACCGCTAATTGGGCTGTTTCAAGGAGAGCTTGAACTGGAAAATGTTGCTTAATGATCAGTTGCAGCATTGCTCTTTGGTACGCGGTTGAAGGGAGAGATTTGCCTGATCTGGTTCTTTTTGTTGGAATCTACAGCTCTGCATTTGTTCAAAGCATCCTAATGTGTTTTTGTTCTACAAATTCAGCAACATGAACATCAAGAAACAAGTCTGTTTGTGCAAAATCTAAGTTAACAATTTATCTTGTGACATGTTGTGTCTTGTGTTTTCTTGTAAATGCAGTGGAGGCGTAGCACCACTAGGGAGAGCAGTGTAGCAGAAAATCATGTGTCACTGCATGAGTTTCAAAGACAAAGACTGGTAAAGCTGAAAAGTAAATCCACTGACTGAGACAGATCACACAAAGAAGCATTTTAATTTTAAAGTGTCAAATTAATATGCTGGGATTGACCTGCTTATTGTAAATTTAAGATATTTCTTTAGATTTCTTTAACTATTATTTACTACTATCAACAATTGCTATAACATACTTTGACCCATTACCATGCGTATAGTCACACATTAGTATATATTATGTAAAAAAAATAAAAGCAGATTACATATATTGGAGGTTCTGTCAATTTCAGGTTCAAACAGCCGACAACCAACAAGCCTTCCAAAATAAGAGTATCATTAATGAAAGCTACATGCACTTTCTGTTCATAATTCTTATTGGCAATTAATGTCATAAGCCATTACTTGTCTAACTACTGGTATCCATTGCGATGAATTATATTAATTACAGATAAATGGTTACTTATAGATGTGTGTGGAATGAAGCATTAATGTAATGTAAGCAACACAGTTGCAGCACTTATCAGTTTGTTGTTGTGTGGTGAATAAACAAGTTAATTTCTTGTTGTACAAACAGAATTTATTTAAATATTTAGCTTGATGTGCTTCTTCCATAATACACAGAATATGCAACATACAAAATGTATTTCAAAAAGTACTATTAATAAGTTTACAACATTGCACCACAATTGTTGCTTTATCATCAGCATGTCATTTTCTGCTAAATTAAAGGAGATCTCTCATTAGGCTTATTTATTTATAGAAGCATAAATGTTTGTCTCTTTTTTATTGTCTTTACACAGTTATGTGTGTGATGTAGGTACAGTATGTATGTATGCTGAGTCATGCATGATTATATTGATCATATTTCACTAATACTGATAAGTGTCTGCTTAATACTTAAATGAAAATGTGAATCTCAAAATTCTAACACACTGGTTTGTATGTTATTATTACATTCTTCTGTTTGACAATTTGTCATGTTTTTGAATTAAATTAATTATTTTCCAAATGAAAAGTGTCTGGAGAGTAGGTTAGAAAACCACAGGGGTAACATCGACTGCCATGGTGCTATAAAGCTGGCAGCCTCTAAGCCATTAGTCTTTCTCTTATCTGCCAACTGTAACCACATTAATCATGTGGCTGCATTCAAGCTTTTAAATATTATCCAAAACTTCATGTTCACAATTTGTTCAAATGGTGTGCCTATTTTCAGATAAGAAATGAAAATTAGAGCAGCATTAAATGGAGCCTGTTCAATTTGCTACAGTAGAAGCTATTTATCTTGATTAGCATGAAAAGATTGTGGGCTCCTTCATAATGTTGTTTGACAGGCTTTTTTGTGTTAGCATGTGTGTGAACCCGTTCATGAGAATGCAATGGTCTGCATCTGAGGTGTGTGTGTGTGTGTGTGTGTGTGTGTGTGTGTGTGTGTGTGTGTGTGTGTGTGTGTGCGAGTCAGTGCGTGTGCATAAACACTGCTGAAGTAGAATTTCAACTGACTACATCTGAACTTTATTTTCTTTGTGTACGTACCATGTGTGAAATTGATTTTCTTTCAAAGATTCTTACCTTGCTCTTTAGTTCATTTGGACAGTTTGTTTGTTTGGATTTGAATCCTAAAAGCCCCTTTTACTCTGCTAAGAGTAAAACAACTTATTAACTTAAAAGCAATAATTTCCCATGAGCATCCCTCACGGATGCTTTATGCCAAGATATTTTCTCTCATCCACAATATTTCTTTGAGCCCTAATTAATAGAATGAGGATTTAGTGTCCTCCAATCATATCACTCAGAGGACAAGTTTGAACCCTCACACCTCTCCAGATCCAAACGAAAAGGACTATGTTTAAACTGGGAGCCAAAACATATGAGCTTAATTAAAATACCCTTACTGGCAAAACTCTTTATGGTGTAACATTTTTGAAAGCTGAATCCTGCAAGCATGTGTATCTGCATAGGCATGCACATAAGTTTTCGTACAATATCATACGAACCCGTTCATGAGAATGCATGTCTGCATCTGAGATGTGTGTGTGTGTGTGTGTGTGTGTGTGTGTGTGTTCTGACCATGTATGGTATGGGTATTATTCCGATTTATATGAGTGCAGATTAGCTGTGCTAAAAGTGAACGTGTTTCACCAGAAATTGATTTTTGGTCATAATACTAGCATTTAGACCATAATGAAGCTATACATATTGTCATGTAATGAAATCCTTTAGGGTCCTCATATGGGGTACCTTCTTCAATTTACAAATAATTTGCTTGAATAACTATATTACAAATGTACATTTGAACACTCAGTAAATATGCAAGGCTAAAGTTGAACAGAAAGGTAGATCTGCAAAAAACGCAGAATTTGCAAAATAATTTTAATATTTTGTTTTTTAACACCAAAAGAGTTAAGACAACATGGTTAGCTTTTAAAAAAACAACAACTGTTAATTACCATAGCCTACTGGACTAAAAGCACAAACTGAAAATATAAGACCATCTTATATGAAAATGGAATTTTCCTTTTTACAGTAAGTGCATAAATAAAATATGGAAATCAGGTTTCACAGACGCAAACTAATGTGTCTGTGATGTAACAATGAACCTCCATCCCATTGGCAGTGGACGACACAGACTGCCCCATATGTGGTATACTGATATATCACTTTAACCCTATATAATCTGCCGGATTTCACTCATTTAGTCCGGATATCCATTGTCTTGGACTTCCTTTGGGTTGGAATTTTAAACTCTGGTCGATTTATGAGGACTATGGTTCCAATCTGAGTTTTCTGTTGCACAACTAAAACAACTTTTAAACGTACACATGTTCCACCAAAACAAGTTCCTTCCGAGCCTGTTTTGCAGCGGCACTGTGGCTTTTCTCCGGTGCTTAGCACCGCCCAAGACGATTGTGATTGGTTTAAAGAAATGCCAATAAACCAGAGCACGTTTTCCTCCCATCCCCGAATGCTATGTGGAGTAGCCAGACTCTCCTCCAGCGCGCTTTGGAGGAGGGTCTGGCAAAGCGAGACTACTTTAACACCAATATGCGTTGTTCTGCGGTCCAGTTGACCCACAGAAACTTTTAACTTGACTTTGCCTACAACCAACACATTACAACGCAGAAGCCAAAAGAAACCACTGAAGACCAGCTCTTGTACATGTGCTTTAGTTCTAACTCGAAGCAGGTTCATACCAGACTTAGAAAAGCTGTCTCGACTAAATTATGACCATGGGTGAATTATGTCTCTGCTGTCAGTTAAAGATGTGCTTAAAAAGTAGTCAGTGGAAAACACATCATAAAATTTTATGACATCAAGGAAAGCACTATAAATCTTTGATCTCCTTCTCCATACCCATTCGCTCGCCATATGATTCTACTGTCAGGGGGAGGAGGAGATCTCAATAAAGCTGTCTGACCTCACAGCAGGTGTGTGGATACACCATAAAAAAATAAGAATACTAAAATTAAGTTTTAAGGCGCACCATGAACATTTACGAAGGGTTTCATTGAGAAGTATTTCACAGCAGAAGTGAAGCGGCAGAGGGATTCAAGAGAGTGTATGCAGGTGAATGAGAGAGTGTGTTTCAACTGTATTTCAGGTAAAGCCAGGGAGATTACCTTACTGTCTTACTTCTCATTTAGAAGAAGGGCCTGACAAAATTGAAGTCAAAATCACATAAGCACTGAGCTGAAAATTGCGGAGTCCTCAGCATGCAACAACAACAAGCTGGCAGTTGACAAATCTGAATCGATCTTAGATAAACAAAATATACAAAGATCTTTATTTAGTTTGCTTTAAAAGTAAAAAAAAAAACATGCTTATTGTATTGTGCACTGAATGCTCAAAAACTGCACAATCCAGGTGTAAATGGGCATCTAATAAATCTGGTTAATGGACATGTGGACTTCACAGCATTTTAAAAAAAGTTAGTGCTCAGTGTTTGTGTTTGCAGTTTGTACATAGTGCAGATTTTGTACATGTTGACACGATTCCAGGGGGTTTCCAATCATCTTTTCCTGGTGCGTGTGGTTACATGGAGAGGTAAGAGAGGATTACCTTCAAAGGACTGTGCCTGTTATTGTGTATAATTAGGATAATCTGAGGGGTTACAGTCAAATCTGAGCCCTTTCAGTGCTCCTGTTGTCACAAGGAGGTTGTGTCTGAGTCAACAGACAACAATTTAGTCAATTACATTTCCAGCTAATCTAAAGCTCCTGTGATAAAACAAAGCAATTTAAAGATTTGAGATTTTTTTAAACAGACACTTTGAATGTTAACTCTGCAGTCTGTATGTTTCAGGTAATTTATCGGCTACAAAACAAAGCAGAGTAAAGCATTTTGCCTCTTTTAATTGCACTTGGATCTAAAACTGACTGAAATCTCAATATCCTCTGATAAAACTTTGGTGGACTTTTATTGTAGTGCGAGCCAGCTAAATACCCAGCTTATTAGCTTTTTGGTGACATAATGCACCCTCTGCCAGCCATATTGTGAGCCTTCAGATCTTGGACAACAGTTTGTGTGAACATTGAATTATTGCAGTAGGGATATGCAACTTGGCTAACTCGACTGAACTAGATGCTCCTTTCTGTGCTGCTTTTGACTAATAATCAAACATTTGGCCAGATAATTTGATTTCAGTTTTCAGAAGCTTATCAATAACCCTCCTATCACGGTTTTTACTTTGAAAACATCTTATATGCACAATGCGCTAAAAGCAAGGATAGATAGAGATAGATAGATAGAGATACTTTATTTATCCCTAAAGAAAATAAGGTGTCCAATAGCTTATACACAACATACATACACATAGGCACACAGACATATGACATCCATGCACACATACTACAAAAATACAAAGGAAGATATCAATGGTGTGCCATTACAGTAAAGTTTGGTTGTAGCATGTTTAAAGGAGCGGTGTGGAAAAAATGCAGAAAGGTGCAATGGTATCATAGTACAAGATAGTATCAGTGCAAATTCTATATCTATTCAAGTACAACAGGCAACACAATATATCAAAAATAGAATAATCATTACTTAACTATACATAGACACTAGTAAAGACTTGAAGAAAAAAAAGAAATAGGGTCCTGATAAAACAGGCAGCTGGTTATTTAGCTAGCTAACAAAGCCAAAAGACATGTTTTGTGCATTTGAGCTCATTGTTCTCAAGCTGCAGTTCATTAAAGGTCCAATATGTAATATATTCACTGTAATAAATCCAAAAATGACTCCAATGCGTCATCAGATATTAAGGAAACATGCTACGTTGAAACACTATCTTTTCTGACAATGCTAATGCCAGTAATTTCTCCTTTTGAAATTTCCATTCCGTGACGGAATTTCTGTTTGTGTTTTGGCCTGTGTGTTGTTATCAACTGCCCAGTTTGACAGCCAGTCACTGAATACTGAATCTACTCTAAAACTCCTTAGTGATCCTGTGGCTGTTTGGAGATTTGGGACATTTGTGGTATCACACCCCTGCTTGCCATTTTGTACCCTTAAAGACCTAACTGCTCACTAAACATGGTGGTACCCTGACAAATTCAACACTCACTCACTCACCTACTCACTCACTCACTTGCTGCTATTTCAGCATGTAAGAATATACAACTGTCACAGCTACAGTCAGATACCCAGGCACTCAGCTGTTGATTGAGGGATCACTAGCAAGATGGGATGCTGCCAATTCCAAAAGGTGCAGAGATGGAGATAAATAGCTGTGGGCCTCCTCAGCATTACAGAGGAATGTCACCCAGCGAGGAATCTTCTGATACAAGGAGCCAAAACATGAACCTTCTCCCCTGTCGCAGTAGCAGAGAAAAGAAGAAGGATAGCAGCCGCTCCTTGACGACAGGTAGAAGACGCTGCTGACACAAACTGTCACCCACCTCCCAGAGCGCACTGGGGCTGGAAATTTGCAGTCTGCCATACTAGCACATGCTGTGATCTTGAGAAGTACCAAAACCCTTGCAAAGCTGACAAGGGAAATATATGTGGCTATAATTAAGTCAAGCCAGGAAAATATCGACATGTTCTTTACACTGTGAATTAGTATGCTTGAAGGGTGCCCTGTCATCAGCCAAAGCCATGGCAAAAGAGGCCTAACTAATTTGGAAAACTGCGAGTCAATTTTTTCTTTCATGCTAGCTTTCCTTCATATTTAAAAATCTTTTGATTAATATATCTATTTTCTTTTTTGGGGGGACTGTGGAGTGAAACTGAACACTTTTATTGTATTTATTAGACTTTTCTCCCCACTGTTTTTTATTCGTTTTTTTTTAACAACTTTAACGTTCAATTATACATGAAATATTTGTGAACAAAGATGACACGCAAAAAGAAGCAAGAACTCAATAAATTGATTATTTCATTAAGTGTCTTTCTTCACAAAAAGGATCAAAACAGATCATTAAATCTGTCCTGTTATTTTCTTGATGCACTTGAAAGAGATCTGTCCCTGAACAACAGTTTCCAGTAAATAACTGTATTACAGCTCTTGCCTAGCTTGGGCCGCCCACTGCAGGCCTTGTATAATGCTTCCTGTAAATGTACATTTTTCAAATTGTAAATGTAATGCTGTGCACAGTGGATAATGAGCTCTGGCACTTGACCGACCATTGTTGCTGTGGACATTTTAGTATTTGTTCAGCAACTGCTCCACTCTCTCAACATGGTACTTAATCAACTGTAGATCCCTCTGAGAGACAATAGCATTGTTGAGCTAGCTCACTTAGCCCACAGGGACCACAGTCCACATATTTTTGGACAGGAGTGACCCTTACAGCACACTTACGGAGATAATATGACATGATGGATGCAGTGATGTAGCCTCAAATGATGTACATTTTTAAAGGCCAGTATCAAAATACATACCAATGTTATTTTGCATTTGCATTTTTGGCAATGAGGGAAAACCCCTGACAAAATGTTAACAATTTCTTTAATTTTCAAATACACAAACACACTATTTTAAGGATACATCAGCGTATTGAAAGGATGAATTAATCAGCAAAAACCAACCCTAATCAGGCTATGTGTGACACAATATGTATTAATATGACGAACAACACCACAAACAAAAGGGGAAAACAATTCTGTTGTGATACTTTATCAGCGTGAGTAATTTATACACTGAAAAAAGTCTAACATTGCTGTTGTTCGTTTAATGTGTATTTTCTCATTGAAATAGCTGAAAATTATTAGTTTTTTCATTTAAAGTAAACATTCTAGTTTATGTTTATGGTTGAATCCATTTTTTTATATGGATACAATATAAATTGGCAGCGGGACATTAAACTGAATTTATTCATTTGATCAGAGCAATTTTATTAGATCTGTTGAAATTCTCGAGAAGCCAAACCCACGACACGCGTTCGTCCAATCAGCTGCCGGTCAGGGGCGTGGAGCATCAACCATGGATGTATGACGTCGCGACACCACGCTTCAGTCGTGTCGGACATATGGATCTCTACCGTAAGGCTCACACCTGAATTATAAAATGTATGTCCCGGTAAATTCACCATGGGTACTGCATGATGTCTTAGGAGTTGTGCTACTATTCACAGCTCCATGATTTGTCTTCTGATGACATCAATAGTCTCGTTTCGGGTGTTCAGCTGAAGCAGACTGTTTCTCTTCATACATTTGAAACAGATGTTCAATGTTATCAATTTACTAAACAATAAATATAAATGTGTTCTAAAGGAAAGTGTTCTGAGTAGTCATTGATCAAAATGTATTAAAATCATTTTTTTCAAATTTGATTTACTATACGTTTGAAATAATGACAACTGTTAGTTTTTTATTTGAGGCAACCTAAAATAATTAATTTACTCGGATGTATAAATAATTAGTTTGACCCAACCTTTAAAAGGTGGTTGCTTGGAGTTCAACTTTTCAGGTTAAACTAAATAAAATGATTTACTTTGAGTCAATGTCAGCTATTTCGTATGATTGATTACTTCACACGAACAATTTTTTTAAGTTGATCCAAGTTTTTTTTTTTTTAAGTGTAGACAAGACAGTCTATCTTGATCAATGCCATATTTTATGCTACAAGTGCTGTGCACCGTTAAATAGTCATTATTATTAATTTGGCAGTAAGAAATTAGTGTACATTTCTGCACAATGTTTACACAGTTGCAATTTTGAAAAAAAAAAAACAATTATAAATTTGCATTGATTTGTAACTGTGTTTTTCTCCTAATATCATTGTGCATTGTCAACAATGTCTATCTACCACATGCAAAATTCAAGTCATTAATATGTATGCATTTTGTTATATTTTAATGTGAACATATACTGTCCTCATATAAAACGTAGTTATGCATTTGGGCAATGTCAATATTGTCACCTGACAGTTTCTACAGAGAGAGTAGAGGTCAAGGTAGCTACACAACAGTCCCCTTTGGACCAAAAGGCACAATGTAACTTGATTCCACTGAAATAAAAGTTTAAATTTGTGTTTGGTCTGTTCAGTCTGATTATAGTATATGTTTTCCTGGATCCAAATTTGATCTTTAACACATTAGAAATATGTGCCGGCATACTACATCCACAGTCACATGCAGAAGTGGTGACGTTTTTCTAGTGCGGCTGGATGAATTTGCAGATGGATTCTATGAAAGTCTGCCGTCTACAAGAATGACTAAGATGAGATGTCCCACCTGTGTGTGTGTGTGTTTGGGTCTATGTAAGTGCATGGACACATTTATTCATATCTGTCTGTGGAGGACTACACCTGTGTCCTAGATACGTAATATGTGCATTTTAAATCATTTGTAATGGCAATCATTTATAGCACAGAAACACTTCGGTTTATAATATTTGAAATTTATATACCAACACTGATAATATAAGTATGTTTATCGTATTATGGATGGGACAAATCATCATTCAGACAGTCACTTATTTGATATATTCCTCTAAGTGAACAGGTTGTTAAGATGAGGGAATGTGGAACAGACTCAAGTCTGTCTCTACAACCCTATCCTCCCAGCAGGCTAAGTGTCAATCCAGAGTAAACATCTTGGACAGGTGTCCCAAGAGCCAAAAATCCATCGTCAGCTCAGCAGAGGCTGTGTGCAGAGTCTGGAGGAGAAAATTGATGCAGAATCACTATAATCACAAAGTGCAATAGATGCCCAGGCAATAGCCACATTGTTGTATGATATGGATATCAGACAGAAATATATTTTGTCTTTTTTGGCTTAAAACTGTATATACTGTGGATATATATCAGACTTTGTATGTTTTTATTATTATTATTTTGTATATGCACTAATGGGATTTTATACTAGTATAGTAGAACATTGCAGATTGACCAACACATCAGTAATGGGGTGTGTGTATTTGATATGATATCATGTCTATGGTACTCTCAAAATAGCACCAGGGGATGATCCAGTCAGAGTGTACAGTATTTAAAGTCTGAATGCTTTTATAATCTTTGTTGAAACTAGAGATGAATCAAGTGTGTTACAGTTATAAAGGGTGAGGTTTGCGTTTGAGATGTATTTGTCATTTTAAATGAATAAATCACATTGTTAGTGCCAGACATGGAAATATTTGGCTTCTGCTTTGTGAAACAAAATGGCTTCTCCTTTTCCTCACAGTAAATACAGAAAAGAAACCTCAAAACAAAACAGTCGAGAGGATAACCATTGATCCCCATCTAAGCCACGCTCAATCACACTTAAACGGGGCGGCTCTTCCTACCAGAGGATCCAGCACAAACCTTTAAGTCGACAGCTAATGCCCGGTTTAGTCCTCTCTCTCTCTCTCTCTCTCTCTCTCTCTCTCTCTCTTTCTTTCCCTCCTCAAAACTGCCATGCTACAACTTAATACCAGACGAGCTCATGCTGGGAGTAGCTATCAAGGCCTGACTCCACACATTCAGCCTTTGCCATTGCTTTCCATTTCGTTGTCGCTATTCTTCGTCTCACTCCCTCCAATTTCTCTTTTGCGGGTCACCGAACCCGGGGACAAAGTGTGTTTGCCCCACCTCCTAATTCTCGGACGCCAACAACAAACCCGCCACACCACACACAATGCTGGGAGATGACATTTCCTCACCCCTGAGGCCCCCCGCCCTCGTCTCCCCTAATCCAATCAGCAAGGCCTGAGTTTTTCTAATATACTGGTGGTCTCATACTCTGACTTTATCCCTGCAGCTGTGCCGGACCGCTCATTGGCAAGATTAGGGCCTCCTCAGCTCCTCTGATCATGTATTTCAATATGAATGGGACCAATAAGGGGGTGGATTATGGCTTAGTTACTTTGGAAATCCAAGGCCCCCCTTTGATGCCCTCGGGTTTGAACGGCAATGGCAGAACCCTGCCTGGTCGGCATGGCGTGGCGGCAACGCCACCTGGCAGTCAAATGTTTGCTCATATGCGCTCATTAAACAACACCACACTGGCACTGTGGGTACTGACTGCGGGCCCGATGGCGAGCCTTGGCCGCGACCAGATGGCGCCGGCACCAGTATGCCAGGTGGGGTTCGTCGTTGCCACTCGTGAGATGCCTCATGGATGAAGGGTGGGGGGAGGTTTGGGAGGAAGAGGAGCGTGGATGGAGCATGTTGCCAACTAGGAAAAGAATAAACAAACACACATTCCAGTTACTTTCGCTGTTACACACACTCATTTTCATCTCTCTCTCGATCACCTTTTGCCTTTCCCACACACAGTGGGCACTTATAAACATATGCACTTCTTAGATGTAAACATGCCCTTAATGCAGAATTATCTACACTACATTAATCAGAAGAGATCCCTTATGCCCACTCAACATCACCCGCACGTATAAGTGCAACTGAATTCAAACACTAGAGACATACATTCACACACTAAGGTGTCCTGAGAGTATCGGCCCCACCATGGCACAACCCCTACGGGGGGTTTTCATTAGTTGTTGAGGCCTGTGTCGTCTTCTCGGCCGGCCCTCCTGCCCCTGAATCTCGGGGCCCATTGTGTGTGAAGTGCTAGAGGTGATTAATATTTGTTTTCCCTCCTCTGTGGGAGAGGAAGACCCAGCTGATCCACTGTGACCCCTCCTTAATCCCCAGCGGATCGAGCCAGTCTCTCCGTTTCCTTTCCTCTCCTTTGGGTTTTTTTACCTCGGAAGGTGCCTACCCTGTAACACTCGTGTCGGACCTGAGGATCATAAGACCTGGGCTATTTAACGCTCATGTTAAGTTTAGAGCTGAGCAACGATGACACGTTTCTTTAAGAGGGACAGTGAGTTTTTATTTGCCTTATCCCTCCTCTGTGAAATGACACCAGGGGTGTAAATATAGAGTGCAGGTAGTTGGGTTGCACTGGGGCCCATAGAGACAACGGGCCCTGCAATAATGTGTTGGGCGGAGAACGGGTCCCTTAAAGTGATATGAGTGCCACCTTGGAAATAGGCCTGTGCTCAAGGAAAAACTCATGTTAAATGAAAAATGGCTCCATTTTCTATATATGCCTTCAAAAAGGCAAACCCATCTCCATCATGATTTTCTTTTCTTTTTTTTGGTAAAATAGTCAGTAGCAATCTATGACAAAATCATATGCTTATTCTATATAAACAATAAAAAAAACTATAAATAAACTGTAAAAAAAACCCAAAAAACTATTCAATTCAATTAAATGAATAAGTTCGTATTTTCTTTGATATTTTTGTTGCATATCGATATGCGATGATTATTGCTGGGTGTATGTTGATGTTGTCCAATGTCAAGTATTTGATCGTGTGACAAGACGATACGATATACGGTAACTAGTTTAAGCGCAAAATCTATGAAGACAAGCTGAGCACATCTGCAAGCCGAACGCCTAATGGTGTGTTTGTGTGTTTCATATTTAGTAACTAGCATGCACTAGGGCCCATCGTAACTACCTTACGCCACTGAATGACTCTTGTAAATGTTGTTGTCAAGACAGTTTATGTTGAGTCTGACATTTACTCAGAAACTGCAAACAAACCAGACAGGGACCGTTTCACATCCACCTGAACATTTCTTGCAAAACAGCTCAGTGCTGCAGGATGTTTTTCTTAAAGTTTTCCAAAATAAATGTCTCAGTGTCAGGTTCAAAAACAGACTTGCAGTGCTAGAAATGGCCTCTGTATTGGTAACACACTGCTCTGCAGGTAGTTTAGACAGTTTGGACAGGTGAGGGAAGTATCTTCCTTACAGAAAATGGGAGGATTTCCTGAGTCAATTGGGCTGAGATGGCCAGGTTGAGGGGTTTTGGGGCTTTGTTGAGGCCAGTGGAGGGGGTGTCTTGAAGGATTGAGGGGCTTGCGCACTTGATCCTGTTGACAGATATACTGCTCCCTTTGTGACCACATGGCTGTGATGGAAATGACAGGTGCAGTATGGGTAGCCGATGGAAGAAAAAAAAAATCATTTCTGGCGTTGTGTTTCAGTGGTTGTAAAAACACAGCTGTTTTCAGCTTTCTGAACCGGCTGCGCGCTCCGTTTCCAATTCTCTCCAGCTCCTTGTTGCCTTGTTGGCGTAGTCACTAAACTCGCAAACACAGTCTTATGGTCTTAGCTCTTTATAAGAGCTTTAGTTGGAAAAAATGTACAGATCAGTATTAACGATCAACACTGTTGGATGAAAGCTCTTAGCAACTGGTTCAAAACCTGCCTCAGAGTAACTGATAGTAATGGGAAACTGCTTGGCTATTTAACACACACACACACACACACACACACACACACACACACACACACACACACACACACACACACACACACACACACACACACACACACACACTCTCACACACTCACTCACACACACACACTAACACAGGATGAGAGGGAACAATTTCGTCAAAGCTGAGCTGAAAAAGAAAAGGTATTTTATTAAGATATGCAAATTATAATATATATATAATATAACTTCATACCATGGAATGCATCTAGAGAATACAAATATAGCATTACTATTTTTGTTTATCATTCAAATGTTATTCTTGCTTGTAATCCCTTGCTCTTCCTATGTAAGAAGCACAGTATTGTATACCCTAAACCTTTTATATTGAATTAACATTCTAGACATATATGACAACTGTTACCTACAGGGAAAAAAGTGCAGTAGCAAAATAAAAATATAAAAATTTTGATCAAATCAACATTACACAGCAAAAGTGCAAGTCTTGGGAAAAATGAAGTAATTTAGGCCACTTTTATGATTGCATTTGATAGCGGTAAAAAGGAAAAAAGAATATTAGTAGAAAAGGTTAATAAAAAAATTGTTTCAAAGTCAGTTATTTATTTTAAATTTAGCCTATTCTTTTATACATTATTTATTTAATTAAACATTGGAGTCTCTATTTCTTACAAAAGTATTAACTTAAGATATTAGACATAAGATACCTTTATATTTTTTTTCTTTACAGATTTATGAATGTAACTGATAAACACCTTACCTTTATCTTACCAAATTTGCATTGTGGAAGTAAAATATTTTATTTTTTGTTTAATGGCTATGGCATTTTCATAGTATACTACAAAATATTACCAAAGGTAAAAAATATATATAGTTCGCTAAACCCTCATTCCTCTAGTGGGACAATACTGACATTGCCAACTATTGTAGAAAAAAATTTGAGAAGTGAAAGATTTAAAAAAAAAAAAATTTAAGTTTGTCGGAACTTTGGATTCTGTGTGTGTGTGTGTGTGTGTGTGTGTGTGTGTGTGTCTGTTAATGTTAACTCCATTTCCTGCTCTTTTAAAATATTTTTTAAAACCCTATAGCATATTATTTAAATGTTTTTTAAATCACTGTACATGTGCACAATAGTAACATTTTTAGTAGATTCCTTCTTTTCATTCGACAGCATCGTGCCTGACATGGTCCAGTCAGCTTTGTGTGGGAGTGTGTTCAGTGGGATAAGCAAAGCTTTTAGCTCTCTATGAAGTTGTCTAATGAGTGGCGCCGAGTGCCACAACTCCTCCACAAATTACTTTTCTCTGCTGTCAGTCCTCACTCCCCCAATGTTGTGCTCCCATTTTCTTCTTGTCAACACCTTCAGGCACTGCCATCTCTTTGGACAAGCATCAAACCAAACTTTTCACTTCATAGCATTTCATAGCTACCAAATAATTAATAAATGTAGAATTACGTTTGGTCAAAACAAATTTATATAAAAAGAAGCTTGCCTGCCAAAACGTATAATGAAAAATACAAGTATCCAAAAATGTTTGGTGATAGATAAAATCCTATTACGAGTAACAGCATGCTATGTTAACTGTATTGAACAGACTCTTGTCTTGGAAGATTTACGACAAACGCCACAGTAGAATAAGCTTAAAATCCTCAACGACCAATACAACGGCAGCACCACACCAGGGGGACTTGAGTAATAGAGATATTGATATCTGCCAATGAAAAATGAAAGCACCCCATTCTGTGTGGATTCAGCATTGTGACACAAAGATTGACATCTGATCGACAAAAACCCGAGCTCGTAGCCCCGATCTACGCCAACCGAGTGCATGCTGTCACTTTTCACTTTCCCGACATGAAGCAATTGTACCTGCTCATCGCTCTGGGGTTTAACTGATGAATGGCATTGCAGTGTGCTGTGCCTCACTACGGGCCATTTGTGGGGAGATAAGAGAGACTTCCTGGATTAAGGAGGTAGTTGAGGTACATCTCCAGAGAGCCTGTTTGTTTGGGTAAGACAGCTCCTTCATTACTGCAAAACTGTGGGAGGCTGGGAAGCCAACCTGTCTCCGAGATAGCACGGGACTGCTGCCAAAATGTACTTAACCAGACTGAAAATGTAACCCACTTACCCTTGATACCTCCAATATATTATGAAGTGTGCATCAGGCATAATGCATGATTTGGAGGCATTAATATTAAGCAGATGCAGACATTCTGACTTTAAAATATCACATATCCCACCTCACATGGTGTGAAACTGCATTGATGTTCAGATTTTTTTAGTAGTAGTTTTTTTGCTTTGTGGGTGGCCCAGCATGACCTGGCCGGTGAGCCTTGGAATTAAAATGAATGAGTTCCTGATGCTAGTGTCACTTTGAAAAACACAAGCCGACCATCGTGTTCTTATCCAAGCATGCAGGATTACACTCAGAGGAGTCACGTAGGCTTACATACTCATCTTGGACAGAAAAATAAGAAAACATTGAGGCCAAAACATTAAAGTGCCCATATTATGAAAAAAAATCACTTTTTCTAGGATTTGGGTTGTTATGTTGTGTCTCTGGTGCTTCCACACACATACAAACTTTGAAAAAAATCCATCCATGCTGTTTAGAGTGAGATACGGTTTCTGAATGTGTCCTGCCTTCAGTCTCTGGGTGAGCTGTTCAAAATCGGCACGGCTTGTGACGTCACAAGCCGAAACGAGCAGGCTAAACGCAACCATTAGCTCTTAGCGTTAGCATGCTAATGCTAATGCTAGCATGCTACCTAGCAAAGCACTGCTACAACACACACAAGTTCACCATAATCTACAAAAGAACTACTTACATGTGCGCCCTCATTTAGAAGTCTCCCAGCTAATCCTGCCTTGTAACTGACCGAAGTTGTAGAAACAGCCTTTCTTTTTACTATGGAGCTAGCTAGCTGACATGATCTACATCTGAGCTACTGCGCATGTGCAGTGCAATCAAAGATAGTACAGAAGAAGAAGAAGAAACGAGGTCTCACTCTGTAGCTAAAACAGACCAGCTGAAAAGAGGATCTGCAGCAGTGAGAGAGAACACTGCAGTACAACAAAAATATGGTGATTTTTGAAAATTAAACCATGTAAACCTATTCTGGTACAACCTTAAAATACAAGTATGAACCTGAAAATGAGCATAATATGGCTGCTTTAAGCTTTGCTGCGTTTGAACAGCATCACCTCACCATTCAGAGGCTGAAACTAGCAAAAAATTTGGCATTTCTGCTCTATACAGTAAATTGCGTGTACAATTTATTGATTATCACAATTTTTCCAAATACATTTCAACTAATCTTGTATTTTTTGTTATTGAGGAACTACACTGAGACAATTTGTAGTCATTTAGAGTATTATTTATTACTGTAATTTCCCCCATCTTAAATTTTCCCTTATCTTGGAATCTAAAACTTTTGCTCCAAAACTCAAAGTAATGTATTTAATATACAACTGTTTATTATGCATGATCAACCTTGTAACAGCAAGTACGTTTTAAGAAAAACTTTAAAGAATTTTTTTATAAACATACTCTACGTTAATTAACGTATCCGCTAAGTTGCAAAATGTTGAAACTTAATGTATATTGTGTGAGATTACAACTAAAGCACATCAACATTAATCATGGTTATGGTTGAGGTTAGGAAAAGAACGTCAACTTGGTGAATATTCAAAAAATCTGACTTAAAGCAAGAGCAGGACATTTTTACTTAATCAACAGTTAACCTCACTTTTCCCTAAACCTTACCGAAAGTGCTTTTGTTGCCTAAACCAAAGAACGCTCAGGACTCAGGATGCAAAATCCCGATTTACCGGTGTCAAAATGTTGCTCTCATATGCCCAAACCACATCCATAAGACTTTTGAGCAATACAAAAACGTAGCACTTCGTTCATTGGACGAAACGTTGCCACGGAACAAAATCCAGGGGGCAATTATGTTTACCTTAAAAACGCACTCAGCAAAAACACACACGCACCTATAAACATTATTTCTAGGCAGAGTTAGCACGATGGAGAAAGTTTATGACTACATTTTGCTCATACTGATAATTTATATCCCAATCAACAAGTGAATGTCTACCTCGTACCTAAATCTAATAGAAATATTTGATAGTGAGCTGCAGTGCTGGTGTGCTGTAGTGCTGCGTGGGGCCTCTTGTTGCCCCAGTGGCGGTGAAGGGGGAATTAGATGTAGTGTTGTCTGAGTCCCTGTTAATCTTCAGCTGATTAGTGGAATTCTCATCAGGGCTCCTTCAGAGAGAGTGTGGATAAGAGAAAGGGGGAGAAAGAGAGAGAAAAAAAGGAGAATGGTAGAAACAATGAGAAAGCAGAGATGAGATCACCCCCCCCTCGCTTCCTAGTTTCCTCTCGTCAGTCAACCCCAACGCCAAGGACCACAGGCCTGCATCTCCTCCGGCCAATAAGATCTCAGGCCCTCGGGTCACCTGGCTCACCACACTAATCCTGAATCTGCCTTGTAGATTAGCACTTTCCCACTCGCAGCCACTCTAGCCCAAGCCCTGGCAAATCCCGAGGTAAATGTCGGAGCTTCCGGTAAGTGGGTGAGCACGGCGTCGTGCAGTGGATCAAGGACAATAGGATAATATTTACAAGCCCATCGCCAGTAGTGGTAAGGCTGAGGATAAACAGTAATGGTCCGTCTTTAGCCTCTTTCTTTTTGTTGTCTCTTGCTCGTCAAGGCAAATGGTAAATCTCTGAATCCCTGTGTATAGTCTCTGACACTGATGAGCTAAATGAGTCAGCTGTAAATTAGTTCATGTCACTCATCTAGCCTCGGTCAGGCTTCAATGGATAAACAATTATTTAGGAATATTCTAATACGAATCATATGGATGAAATGAGGTTAGAATGGATATCTTTTTACATTTTGAGATATTTTAAACAGCACAAGGAAGAATACACTTGGGATTCAGCTTTATGCTGATTAAGAGTGCTAACAATTAAACTCAGTGTCAGGATTGGTATTTGTGATCATATACAGATCATGCACTTCTCACATTAAGGAATGGCTCTAAAAGTGCCAGACTTGTGGATTGAAAGATTGGATGTCTTTGTACAGGAAATAAAAATATATTAGCTAGCATCAGGATTTTAACTGTAACTCCTTGGTTTTTGTTTGGGTTCAGCAACAGTTGGACATTAAAGAATTGCCAAAAAGATTTTTGTATCCTGAAAATCTTGCCACAACACTACCTGCCATTGACCTATCATTTTTATTTTTGTTACATTAACCTGGGGGGCGGACATGTGGGCGTGTTTGAAAGGGCTTTAAATAAATAGGCTATACACTGACCAGATATTGCAAAAATTGTATTTCAATAAAACCACGTCTGATCACATTTCAAAACAGGAATGTACAATATATTCATTGTTTTTCCTAATAACTGTATTTTTAGTGTGTTTGATTCAGCTGTTTATTAACTGGTACTGTGCTTTCAAGTAAAGTGGGACTCTTTTGTAAAGCACGTTTCATGCAGCATTCCTGCAATACTATGCAATTTTATTCAATAATATGGACAAGAATGATGCTGTGGCTCATGTTGTTAAAGCTGTTGTACTGTGCAGGTTGTTAGTCCGATCATGTAAGAATGAAAGAGAGAACATTTTAAATCATTATTTATTTTATTAGTAACTTTCAGAATCTATGTCTGTTTAACTACATTATCTACACACAGTGTTGTTACTTTGGAAATGTTAGCGATTACAAGTTACCCTATTTAAAATGTAACAGTGGTGCAACTATTTCAATTACTTTATCAAAGTAACGTAACATTGCATTACATTTAATTACTTTTTGATTATTTTTTTATGAATGGCGATTAAATATAAACTACTGGATATGCACCAAGCAAAATATGGTGCTAAAACACATATTCAATACACATTAGAAGCTTAGGAATGTCTTCCCTACTTTATTTAATATGACTGCTTGCTGTTACTGTAAGCTAACTTAACTTACATACCTGCAGATGTTTCCTGACGTTGGAGATCGACATTTCCGACGTCAATAGCCTTTTACCCGCTGGCAAACATTTGTTGCATTGCACGGTTATGTTCGTAACCTTCTCAGATTTTTGTATGAAATGATTTTTATATTTCCAGCACTGGCACGGAACACGTTTTTATCCGTAGCCGTAGTGGCAACTCTCAGACAGCTTGAGAGGCAATTTAACTGTCAGAAGGGTGGCACTGCATATTCAAACAGGACAACCAATTGAATTGTGGCTGGAATTGTCAAAAGAAGACATTGTGCACATGAAAAACATGCAAAGCGACAACAATCTAATACTAAGCGACTTTGAGTCCATGAAAAGCGCTATACAAATTCAATTTATTATTATTATTATTATTATTATTATTATTATTCAACATACAGCCTAGCTTTTTTCAGAAAATATTTAGATGTAACCCCCAATGTAATCATGAACATTTGCATAGGTAACTGTAATTTAATTACACATTTTTTCCCAGTAACTGTAACGGATTACAGTTACCCTATTTTGTAATTACATTACGTAACGCTGTAACACTGTCTATATATTACAAAACAGCTCTACGTCCATATCATAGCTGTGCATCTAATTTTTTTATACGATTTCACAAAAAACATGATTGATGTGAATGATTTGTTGTAGTAGTACCTTAGTGCATTTGCCAAAAAGTGGCCCACTGTTGCTTAACCCACCCTAAACAACAACAGGTAAAAACCCATCGGTACAAGATGGCTGATACCTCAGATATGTCTGTGTCTGTAGCTCTCATATTATCAATATCATCAAAGCACACGGTGGACTAGTTTCCTCTGTACTGTAGATGGCACTGTTAACCTTGACTTAACTTGGTTGGGACTTCAGTGTTAAGGAAGTAGAGTGGGGTAGAAACAGTCAACGTCTGCTCCTTATTACCACGTTCAGCCCCAGGGATAAATTAATTAAAGTGGGGAATAATAATAATAATAACACAGATTATCTTTGTCATCGCAGTTAGGCTAACAATAGTAAAGGAGTTTTGAGGGAAGCCAGGGGCCGAAATAAATACCCTCCAGCTTTTATCTTACAGAAAACTGTAGGTAAAGGGCTGTTTTTTTCTTCTTCTCTATTTCTGTTTGTCATAGAAGTGGAGTGTTGGTGGTGGTGGGTGGGGGGAGTTTTGGACGGGAGAGGTTTGGGGTTAGGGCCGGAGTGAAAGGCAAGTGTGTTATTGTAACAGAGCTTATGAGGGAGTCAAGAGGAGGGCAGTGTGCCGATCGCACGCTAGGCTGCATGATTCACAGAAGAGGCCTGAACACGAACCCTCTGGACCCCCCACTTCCCCTCCCTTGCTTCTGAAATCCCCGCCGTCAGCTTGCATTATGATACTAATACCAAAGTGATGGCGAATCACCTCACGTCACCTCTCGTGTCGGCGACTCTATCCATCTGGGGTTAATTGGCACCCTAACCTGTGGACAACGCCAAAACAGACAATAATTGTTGAGTTGTTCTCTACTCTGATGTTAGACAAAACATCACTGTCACTATTGAACCTGTGAAAAAAGCCTTGCAAAACCCTTAATTGAAATCCTTTAATGACCCCTTTGACAATTTCAAAAATGCCTGATGGTCAATTATGAATCAAGCTTTTAATTCTTGAAAAGCTGACTTTAGGGAAACGTGAGACTTAACATAGCAGCAATGATCCTCTCGCTCCTTAAAGTTGTGTCTGCAAATATCACTATTGTCACAATATCATTATTGTCTAATTACATCAGTGTATTCGACTAGATGAAATGTTCTACAGCAGCCTCACCTCACCTCATTACATTATCTTAACTGATAAACCCTAATTGAGACAAAGCGACCCAGCCCTGTCTCGTGACCGGCGCTCGAACCTCTTTTCATGTTGCCTGTAAAAGGGGGAAGACTGACCTCATGCACTGCTGGGATATTACTTTACATCTTCTTCAGGCCGCGCCCTTACTTTCAGCTCATGAATGATTCGAGCCTGTCGAGTATGTTACTGCATCGCTTCCTGTGCACTGCGGATACCCTAATAGCTGGTCACCAAAGCCTAATGGAAGACAGGTGTTGAGAGGGAAAGAGAGAGAGACTGAGTCTGAAAAAATTAAAGATGACTAAAAAGAAAGTCAAAAAAAATCACAAAAGACTTTCAAAGCTTCCTCTAATATCCAAAATCAGAATAATCTATTGACTGTTAAGGGTCGGAAGATTGAAATGATATTGGTTTCTGCTGCTCATCAATAGTTAATTTAATCAAATTGTAATGCAAGCTAGCAAATTTGTCCAAGACATGAATTCCTGATAATTGTGAAAGATAAATGTTCTTTGTCCTCTTCACTTCTCCACAATCCAATTAGGATTCGATGCCTAGAAAATCAGATGACTATATGCTCTGGAGCGAGACAAAGTTAGCTTAGCTGCTCATTAGCCATTTCCTTGAGCCCTCTTGTAATATTGTCTTACCAAAGTTAGCTTTGGTCTGAATCACTAATCAAGTGCACACATCCGGTGTTTGATGAAATTTTTACCTATTCCTAAAGCATTTCCTCTTCCCGCAAAAATTCATTAGTTTCAGCTAGAAAAGGAAAACGGGGTGAGTCATGCACATATTGAGTTATGTTACTTTGTCTCTTTTTTCTCTCTCCTGCTCATTTCTTCATCCTCTGTTCTCCCCCCCACCCCGAAGGTTTCTTGTCCTCTTTGTGGTCCCCCCATTCTTGCGCATATCTCGGTTTCTTCCCACAGAAACATCACTGAAGCTCAGGGTGTGGGGGTCTCTAGTGAAAACAAATCCCTGTGTTGTCTGTTCTGTGCACACTCTCTCTGTTCTGACTCGAAATGGACCCCCATGTGGGAATAAAGTGCGAAGAATATTATAGTCAGACATCCACTTAAAAAAGTATCATATTAAAGTCAAACTGAAATTTGAATTTTGTATTGAAGGAAGAAATGCTTTAAATTCTCTATACATCACAATACTAAAAGAGTCATTCAGTTGGACATTTCTTGCAGTGTAGAAACCAGAGACATATGTACATAGCAATTACATCTCAGCACCCTGTGCAGAGTGCATAGCTGAAACACACTCAGAAGGGTCACTGCCCAGGGGATCGAGGTTTGCCCATTAAAACATCATCAGACAATGCAGTTTATTTAAAGAGACATATGACTCTCTAATGCTTCTGTTTACCCTCCCTCCACTGGAGAGCAAAGATAATACCGTTTGGTATTTTCAAAGAGAAAATGGAAACTGTAATTTCCAGTGAGTGACGTCACCACAGGTCAAAAGTTGCATGTACAGACATAGCTGATTTATTTATTTACAACGGGGACTGAGAGTGGATGAGCAGGGAATATGTTCAACTTGCTCCTATGGGTTTGAGTCTCCCTCCGAAAATGCTTTATGTCGATCCTGGAAACTATTTTGTTTCTAGGGTTCTAGGGTTTCTAGGGTCTATCTTTCCGGATTTTAAAAACGTAGATGGGTTGATCAACAGGATTGTTGCTGTTTTTGGAGCAGTAGTTACAGTCGTAGATATCTCCCTTTGGAATTAAACTATTTACTGTCACTTTATGTGTTGTCATTTGTTGAATCATAATGAGCAGCAATAGCTCTGTAGACACCAGAACAATAGTAAGAAGTCAGACCCATCTATGTCTCACACCTTCACCCAGATAAATCAGTCAACATGAACACCCCCCATGGCGCCCCTGGAGGGTCCGTCACCCTGCTGCATGCCCACCCTATCTGGAATATTTAGCTCAGATAGAAGATTTGCTCCCTCTAATTGTCCTGTCAGTAAATCAGGAGCCTCCCTTCCTTCACTGCTCCATGTCACCCTTTCTTATAACACGCTGCCTGATGTGTGCAGATTGTGTCTTTGTTCTTGAGGATCGCCGGCTGTTTTTGTTGGCGACTTGTGTGTGTTGAATGAGGTCTTCTGCAGGGCAAAGCCGGAGCGTACAGTGAGAGAACAAGCGGTAAGAGAGCTGAAGAAAAAGAAGAAGAACAAAAGCGCTCTGAGTGGATCAATTAAATGCTGCTTTAATTAGGCAGTGCTCCAGTTTTGACTTGTGGGTTCTGATTTTTGTTGGTTATTGGCATTGGTCAGAGGGTTGTGTTGAAGTTGCCACAACAAACACACGCAAATATAACTACACACGCGCACACACACACACACACTCACACACACACACACACACACACACACACACACACACATATACATATACACACACACACACACACACACACACACACACACACACACACACACACAAAAGAAAGGTCTGGCCTTACATTCTTTTCTCTTTTATTTGCTTTAAAACACATTTGTTTTTACGTAAATGCTTTGTCTCCATGCTTACCTTATCATGACCTAACCCTATACACATTCCCCTCCCCCACCCAACATCAATCAGGTGTGTGAGAGGCATCGTGGTAATTTGTTAACCTTTATCCAGGGACCACTGCTGACCTCAGTCTGTCAGTGTGACTGGGAACATTGGACTGGATTTGTTCAGGAAAACAGACAGGAATATAATATATCTCAATCTAATGTATTTGCTCAGCAACTTAAAGTTTTAATTAACATAGTAAAACCGCATAATTCTGTCTATATATTTGCTGATGTGTTACAAGAGGCAGTAATGTGATCACAAATACACGCATAACTAATTGAATCTAAACATGCAACACTGAAGTTGTTATCATATAAGCAAATATCACCTCGTCTCAAATTCTAAGTTCCCTCAATCAGAGCACAATTTGACATTCAGAATCAGTTTTGTGATGAAATTAAAGAACAAAATGTGTTCTTGTTATCTTTCTTTCAGTTACAAGACGAAGGTAAAGAAAATGCAGTTCATCTCTCTGCTAGATTATTATTCAAGGCACAACGCTGGCTCGCTGCTAACTCTGAGAGCAAATGCTCTATGCCGATGCATATTCATATGTTTAACATACAGACATGCATTCCTAATGATGTAGGAGAGGATAGAATGCAATAAAGCTCATTAATACATTTTACCATGCCAGTCAGTCCTCGGCATGACAACGCTGCATCAAATCGAGCTAATTCAATTCTCCAATAAAGAGCGACTCAGATGTGAGATGAAAACAGAGAGAAATGAAATGTAGCTGTTGCAGTGTGTTTACTCTTTCAGCAGGACATTTGTACTTTTTAATTATTTCTGCTGGATGAAGGGCGAGTTTCTCATTTATGAAGCTATTACTTCCTCAACTCTGAAGTTTTTTTCTTAACTCTTCTCATGAGACATTAACAATCACCCATTTCCAATTAACCTGAGTCAGGGAGAACCCTCTTCATTTTTAAATGCCCCAAATTATTTTAAATCCTGTTTTGAAAAAGGCAACATTTGAAGCTTGTAATTCAAGGTTGAATGTTTGCATGTAATTGCAGGGAAATTATTGAAATAACAGCACTATTTTCAAATGAGAGTGAGAGTTAATCTCTCTGGGATGAAAATACTTATGGATGGTGGATATATATTTTTCTACAGCGCACTGAATGCATAACATAAATACAAATAAATTGGTTAATGTGTCCCGCTTGTGCAATGAAAGTGAAATTGAGCACACACCAAATAAATTATATAATAAACTGTAAATAAACCAGCCCTCGGCAGAAGCTACGAGCTGCCAAAAAACTTTGAGATTTACATTTGCAAAAAAACACATTATATGCTCTTTGCAATTAAATGACCCCAACCTAAATACTGGGCTTTGTTTATTAGTCTCCTTGGCTTTATAAAAGCTACTTAAGCAATTTCCAGAGCTTTACTAAAACCTCAGTCTAAGGTGGCAGATGCCAAAATTAGTCACAACTGTGAACTAATGAATAGGCCTATGACAGTTAAAAAAAATTGCCACAGGTACAGTACATCCAGACCTTACTGCCTGCTCCTCATTCAATGCCTTATCAGAAATAGGATGTTAGACTTTAAATCACAGAAATAGCGGGTTTACGAGCCCTTCCCAGTAAAACCTCTTATCTCGATACATGCCATCATGTCACTTTTGGTTTTAAGATTTAACAGGAACCAGTCCCTGACATTAGGGGTTAGACAACTAGACGTCTCGTCCAGCCAGAGTGGGCAGACGTCAGTAATGGCCGTGGACTTTGTTTATAAATTATTAATGATTTTCTCCCCTCCCTGTCATTTTGGACAGGCTGTGAGACGAGCCGATGCCTCTCCTGTTTGCGTGGCAGCGTGCTCCTTAAACAGATTGCAATTTATTCCTCTGCAGTTTGTCCGTCAAGGCTAACTCTGACAACATAATCCCAAACTAATCCGCCATGTTCAGTTTTTCTTGTTGGCTCTCATGCAAACTGCTCTGCCAAATCCCGCTACCTGTCAGCCTGGCCTTGCGATGGGGAGCCCAGACGAGCTGCCAGCCCTGCTGCAGTGGCTCCTGTGGGGGGGAAAGAGAGAGGGATGAGGGGGAGGCATGGTGCCTGGGTAGACTTAACCCCTGCCTCCCTCCCTGTAATCCACTGTAAACAGCCAGAGCCTTAGAAGGGCTAACTGCACTAATCAAGCCCCAAGCTCGCCCAGTCACTATCATACACAGTGCCCTAAGAACTAGAGATTTGAGCAGCTACTGCAGTGTGTGTGCAGGGTATGAGGGTGTGTGTGTGGAGCAGAGGGGCACATTGACAGCTCCTAATCCCCAGAGAGGGAAAAAGGTGCCAACATGAGGGAGAGATGGGTGTCACTACAATGGTCAACTAGAGCCACCACAAGAGTTTTCCATGACTTAAAAGATTGGGGAAAACAGAATCATTGCAGCCCATGACTCTAGATATTTCCTTATTTTTAGGTAAAGATATTTCATTAGACCAATACAACATGCTACTAATCCCGGGGTATCAAACTGAAATGTAACAACTTGGAGGAAAAACAAATTATAGTAAATTATGGAGTAAACATGCATATAGAAAATAGACACTCACGTGTTTTCCAGAAGGCTGGGTTGAGCTCCAGTAATTAGGACACAAATTCTATATTCCCCTAAAAGAAAACCAGCCTCTCAATATTCTCTTTCAGCCTTTGGAGAGCCACATTTAAATTTCCCTCACACCCTCTCTCAGTCTCTCTGACAGTGGCCCAAAATCCACAGGAAGAACATAAAAGGCCTGAGAGTAGTCAAAGGCAAAGGGAGGCGAACTAAGCCAACTCCCCCCATCAACAAAAAGCTAAGTTTCAAGAACTGACTTGACCTGCCAACACAAGCAATAAAACTTTACCTGCTTGGGTTTTTTCTCCTCCTTCTCTTTCATTGTTCCCAGTAATTAGCAGATTCAGTGGGGTGTATGTGGTGGGTGGGGGTCTGAGAGTCAAAAGCCCACTTTGTCAGTGTCCATCAAGCATTATCAGAAGATTTATCGGTGTTACAGCCACAACAGGCTGCTTTGTAAATGAATCAATTCGTTTTGCTGTTTGTAACAAAGAATCAAACATGTTCTGTTATAAAATGGTACGCATAGATGCCAACAACTTTAATGTGTCTCAATATCAACAATGGAAGAAAAAAATATCAGCAATGTTTCAATTTAAAAGCCTTTTCACAAGCACTGCTAACAACTGCAAACATGCAACCACAAAATAAAAAAGTTCAATCAGTGTTCACTGTGATGGATTATTAAGCTCAAACAAGATTAATATCCCTGCAAGTTTGTTATCCTTTTTTTTTTTTTTTTCTTTTTTTTTTTTAATCTTCTTATGGTTTAAAATGACTAAAAATCAATTGCAATCTGGAAGGTAGAATCTAAATCTAATCTGAAAATGTATCTAATGGAAAATAGTCTAGAGAACTGTACACTATGTCACTTTAATGTGCTAAAACATGGAAACATATCTATATGGTCCTCTACAGAAACTGGGACATCAACATTGAGGGGCCCCATGGACACACTCAAAACCTGCGGCTCCATGTGGACACACTAACTCCTGTTCTGTGCAACAATGCAGGAGCTTCGTACAGTTTCCAACTCCTGAGACTGTGGGAAAGCTCTGGACAAATATGTTTGCCACTTTAGTGCTTCAGATAAAAGTGGCCTTCAAGGGTGGAGTTTAGGAGAGTGTTGAGATGACGGTGAGGGAGTTGGCGGAACTGCGAGGAAAATACGAACATGACATGCAGCTGATAAGGGTCCTCCAGCGGGTTAACACCAGAGCTTGTAACTGGGATTGCCCCGAGAAGCCCTCTTAGGAAGGCCTGGCATCTGCACGATAGCAAAAAGCCCTGGCGCTCATACGAGTGTTGCACACGGCAGGTCTGGAGGGTGGTTTGGACACGAGCATGCAGCACACCTCTGTAGATGATCTGGGGTAGGAAGACCAGATGTTGCACTGGCTCTAATAAAGGCAAGACAAAGCAGAACATTTGCTTCCTTTCTGCATGTAATGAAATGAGACTGCAACACACATCAAACTGTTTCCATACATGTGCTACTTAGGGGCCCAAAACAATCAACCGACTTTTCTAAAGAGTTATTTGAATCAATATTAAGTGAACGCTATTTAAATCTTGTCATGTTTCATTTCACAAAAACAGTTATTAGATATCCACTACATAATAGTTTTGTCAGGTCATGAGAAAAAAAGTGGCATTCAAACAAATCTGTTTACAATGAAACACCCATAGTTCCAGTGTATGCCACAAACTTGGACACCCATCAGTTTTGGCATAACATGTTGAAATGTTGAAACTCACATTTGCTCTTGATGAGATGATGTGGACAGGTCAGCTGGTGACAATGGAAAGATTAGATGGTAACAATGTCACTTAGGTTACAGGCAGAGTTAGAGTTAGAGTGCAGAATTATTTGTTCAATTACTGGCCCAAATATTCATAATCAGAATTGTATTTAATGTATGAGTTATTACTACGTATTGCACAACTAATATGTTAGTTGTGCAATAGGCTATTTGGGTTGTGCATTATGTCAGTGCAGTGTTATTTTGTGCAATACGTACAGGGTCGTTCAATTAGAAACTGCCAATGAAAGGAGGAGTTAATGTGCTTACTATATAGGTACCTGTCTAATGTAGATGAAAGCATGTTTTGTGCTGCATGAGAGTATGTGTTGAGAGATGCTTATTTTCTGTATTTTGTGTTGTCCTTGTAAAGCTGCGGAATGGACAGAGTCCAAAACAAATTTCCCTTCGGGGACAATAAAGTATATTTTATCTTATATATTGGTATTAATGCAGCAGCATATACCAACTATTCAATGCTAGGAAGTAGGGCTGCACGATATGAGGAAAATATATAATTGCGATTATTTTTACTGATATTGCAATTGCGATATGATTCACGATATTGGAGGGAATGATCATGTTTGTATCATTATTCTCATTTTCATTGCAAATTATTAACATTGAAAGAAATTAAAATGATTATAGTGTGATTTTTGCGAGGATCTGTACCAAACAAAGATTTCTTTCTTTAGTCTGTAGGATACGATTTGTAGGCCGGGATGTCTCTGCAGCACCACAATACTTAATTCAGAATGGCTTGACACATATTTTGCCATTAACAAATATTGCGCCCCCCTGCGATGTGGATATTGCACTAGTCCATATTGCGATTTTGATACAATTGCGATTAATTGTGCAGCCCTACTAGGAAGCACTGTAAAAGTTACAATAGACAGGAACCTATATGCAGATTTATGCCTCACGCTCTCTCTATGCTAAATTACTGTCACAAACAGAAAAATGTCTTACAGATTGTTTAAAATAGGTTCTTCATTTTACTTATACATTCTTGCTGTATGGTTTATATAAAATGTAGAATATGTTCAGTAAAAATGTGTGAAAACATTACGCTGACCTGATTTGAACATTTGCTCCAGTTATGAGACTTCTATTCTTGGCTATTGAATTCAATACATAGACATATACAGGTATATGTTCTACATATACCTGCAGATCTTCTGCAGCGTTGTTCCATATCTTATATCCTTTCCACAATACACCACAAAACAAATGCCACAAGACCAGAAAGGACAAGAAAAAAGCAATAAAAAGTGAGTGATGGCCATTGATATTTCAGGCTGAAGAAATCCCACGTCAGGAGACTTTGCTTGGCTTTACATAAACAGGGTAATAAATAGATCGATCACACATAGCAAGGGAGATTCATGTCACATTAAGTGACGGGACGTTGAACATAGGCCCAGCTATGTCTCATTACTCAGAGGACGCTTCCCTGGGGGAGGGAGTGTGTGTGTATATGTGTGTGTGTGTGTGTGTGTGTGTGTGTGTGTGTGTGTAGTGAAGTGGTGGAGATAGCAGTTTGCATGTAAAAAGCCAGACACAGTACAGAGGCCAGCTGCTACAGACACACCACTGCTGCAGGCTGAAAAACACATCTACGAAGACTTTTCTGGAATACAGATAAAGTGCATCAGCATTGACAGGCCTCTTGCACAGCCTATAATGGTCTGTAATCAACCCAAATCATAAAATCATATCTCATAATGTCACAGATTTGAATAACAGTTTGAGCAGACCTCTAACAGATAGGTCTTGTGATGAGGTAATACTATTTATCTCAACACAAAAACAGTAAGGTAATACTGAGCTTTTCAGCTAAAAGTCTTGAAATTCTGTTCTCGCAACAATAATGTCTTGCAAGTTCAATGGGTTGTAAGACGATTTCTGAGAGATAAAAAGGATAATTCTGTGCTTTACTATTGTAAAAATAATACTTATCAGGGGCTCAAGGGTCACAAGGCTCAGAACGCACTCTACATAAACTGTGTACTCCATAGCCATGGACACTTTAAATCAAGTGAAAAAACAGGACTTAAAAGTGACACATTTGCCATATTTCTGTGACAATGGTAACAGATAATTTGAAAGATCCAGCAGTCTGGATATACATCAGCCTGTGGTGAGCCAAAGCAGAGTGCAAAGCCAGCAACACCAGACACAAAAATGCCTCAAAGTCAGTCAGTTAGAGCCAGTGGTATCCATCAGCATAAACTTCACATTAAACCAAAAACCAGGGACGCCTTGGTGTCCCAGCACAAAAGATAAGGGATACAGTAGATAGGTTTTTCAGACTTTCTTTCATAAGTTTTAATTCCTTTGAAAAAAAACAGGTTTGAGTATCTCTGCATTTGCAAATACATACAATACATACGTACAGTACACTGTGAATCCCTGAATGCAATGCTTAAATCTCTATATAATACACACGTAATACCAATGAGCCAAACAGCTTTTATTTTCTTGTAGTATAGACCAGTTATCACTTTGATTCATCTTGGATTAAGGGCTCTGAACACACTTCATTTACAGGTTAAGCTATTTCAATGGCATGACCAGAAGCATTATTTCTGATATACTTGGGTTTATTCTTTGTTAAACCCAAATTCATTTACAGAGCCAATTGGCTTTCAATTATTTAAACTCTGTCAACAAGGCTTTTCTCGCTGAAGGGGGTGCTGGTGATCGGCTTCCTCTTTGCTTGCACACCATGTAACAAAAATCCAAACGTGGTTTGCCAAGTGTATCCTGCGACCTTTATGGTCTTGTTGGATCTCCACTGGTATACTGCAGCGCTGGGAATTTCCCACATGATGCTGTCCAGCGCTGAGGCTGTGTCCTGCTGCTTTAGATAGCAGTTTGATTTACAGTGAAGTGGGGGAAGGCTGGTATCACTAGTGGGATTCTGCCGTAAGCCATCAATGGAAGTGGTCAGAGGCATGGAAGATAGAGTTTACAGTTCTGAGAAGGACTCTAGGGCGCAAAAGGTTGTGCACGCAGGTGACATTTTCAGCACGGTCTCATTTAGTCTTGGTCTGCTGGCCTCTTATGAATGACGATGGCAATCCAAGCATCCAAATAGGCATTAGCAGGTTGTCAATACTGGCCCCTCCTGCCTCATAAATCAAAATCTCCAATGACCTAAGAGGTGCTGCATAGTTGTCTTGCAGGAGATCTTTATCAATGCAGACATGCACAAGATTAACTTGATGCTCTCAGAGACAGGGTTAAGGACGTTTAATTTTGGGTGTAGTCTGATATGACCCCCTATCACGCAGCGTAGGAGTCTTTTTCCATTCCATTTAAATCAAAACCTTCAACATGTATAGTTATACCAACCAGGCAATGCAAAGTTTTAAAATAAATGCGCTAATGGCAAGTTTTCAGACAAATGAAAAATGAAAGTGATCACATGGTACAATTGGTGGAGTGCTTTCGCATCCACTTTTAGACCCTTGGTGACTACTCACTAACAGCTGCTGTAAAACACAAATTCATCACATAATCCCTCCAAAGCCCAGCGGTCAAGCCGAGGCATTCTGGGTCTCGAGCGCTCTCATAAATGAAATACCACCTGCACCAGCAATTTCAAACGTGCAATGGAGTAAAGTTATATTTAGGTAAGAACATGAAGGACCTTGATCCCTTAACAAAATAAAAGCTTGACAGCTAATCTCTTCAACAGAAGTCAATATTGTTGATGTCTGATGATGTACTACAGCGGGGCTCTGACGACGCTGGCTAAGACAAGCAACTGTCGGTTGTATTTTTTAAAGACCAGACAGTAGACAATATCAGAAGGATCAGTCCATCTCCCTGCTGTGATGTGACTTTGACAGAGCGCCAATACTCTTGCCATACCACTTGTCTGTTTGGTATGATGGAAATGACGTTATTTAGCTATTTTAGAAACCCCTTAAACCCACACTTAGGCTACAGCCCGTACATGCTGTGCTGTTATTTTAGTTGATGAGATTCATATGTGAATTATGACAGAAATACACCCTTGTATTGACTGAATGTTGTATCAATTCTTCAAGTGTGGTGTTACAGTGGTTGTGTGCACTTTTAACACTGTGGTGGCCTTGAGAACAAACCAATTGACTCAAGTGAGATGTCCCTCTCTGGAATATTGTAATGCACAAGTATTACCAGGGACTCTACAGCCATGTTACAAGTGAGCCTTCGGGACACACACTGAATCTCCTCAATTCTCATCCAGAGATTATGGTCAAGTACGGTCAACGCGCTTAGCACTTCATCTTCCCTCTCTGTGCACAGCTCTCTGTTTCCACGCTGCATGCATGCATGTGTTAAATGTGTAAATGTCTGTGCGATTCACACTGTACCACCTCCTCCTCGTCCTCTGTAAAGAGGAGTAGGGAGGAGGCGAACTGCTAGCACTCACTCCCTCGGGCTCTGCATTTCCTCAAAAAGTGACCTCCGCCAGACTTTGACCAGATTCCTCTGTACTTTAAACAAGACTCCCATTACAGTCCTTGTGAGTACAGTAACAGGTTTCCATAGTTTGCCTTGGGCAGTTGCATGGCAGATGCTCATTTGAGCATGCCTTTATGTATATGTCTGTAGAAGAGAGGGGCGAGTGTATGTACGGACGTGCCCCTGTATATAAATCACTTGACCTAGACTTACTGTTGACCATGGATTTATGCCAGCGTGAGAGGCTCCCGATGACAATGTATCTGCCTTAGCCATAATGGATGGTACACAGAGCGCGCTGTCATCTGGCAAATATGCTCCCCGAATGGATCTCAAGTGGGGCGGCGCTCAGCAGAGGGGCGACGGGCGACGGGAAAGGGAAGAGATGGATGGTGCTCAGCTCAGGGTGGAGCCATCAGCCACAGACTCTCCCCCACAGCTTTTTGGAAACTCAAAATATTGCTTGAATTAGACCAGCCATCAGCACCGCAGTTGGTGAGATGGACGGGCAGACTGATGCCTACTGTGCACTAAGCTCAGGGGTAGCTTTGTAAAAATGAGAGAGGGAAATTCAATGCTCTGTGTTATTATATGTGAAAATGATGAATGTCCTCACATGTGGTGAGGGCATAAACATGCCAGCAAGGAACCAGTCAGGGAGCCAGAACATGATGCAGCATTAACCATGCACAATCAACCCACAGCCGTGCGCTTGGTTGAAAGTCAACCACTTATATCATCTGTTGTTACTTTGATAATGCATAGAATAATAGCATTAGTACCGTTTGACATTGATCAAGCGAAATGAAAGCAGTTTTGTGAGGGATCAAATTGAAACCACATGCTGATAGAACCTGATACACTGTACGGATTCCAACAGGTCCGAGAACACAAATTCTGCCAGACTATCACAAAGCATAACCTGTTCCAGACAAACTGGAGCTATCAGTGGGGAAGAGAGCTGAGAACCTTCCCCAAACCACCGTGATGAAGTGTCCTATCGCTCAGTTGTCTCCCAAATTCTAGGGCCCCTACTCCACTTACAGACAGCCGTGAAAAACAGGCAAGGCATCTTATCTGTACAGTGTATGTGTGTGTGTGTGTGTTTCTCACATTATTGCATGTCGTTATCTTCAAATTTAGATAGTGTTTTAGTTGAATAATGACAGTCCGAAACTGTTTGATATGAACAAATCCATCAAGTGTAATGCTAATTAAGAGGAAGATTGAATGTAATCGCAATAATTCAACTAATTTCAACAATGTCACAGAAAAACCAGAACACTTTTGGTGACTCGAAGTTAAGTTGAAGGTTGACGTGTGCAGGTAAGGCAACTTTCAAAACCAAAGGGTGCATTAAAGCCACCTAAAATCTGTTATTCAACAAAGACCAACAATGCCTGACTGGGTCACAATGGTTCTCACACGCAAAAGAGCAACGGCCAGTCAGGCAGAACATGCTTTGTATACTTGAAAATGTGATGTGCATTGCTCTTCTTGCTTTGTTTTAAAAATCACATTTTCTGGTAGCATCTATTAGCAATGGCAGCTAATATCTATCTCCTTGGTAATTTAACTGGTAATAACACAATTAAATAAGATGGGAAATAAATAAGGTGCAATATATATTTATTTATTCATGATTTGAATTGCCTTGACCAAGGATGCTCGGACGGTTGTGTGCTGTTAACATCACTGTTGTTTGCTCTATGTAGTTTTCTTGTGAAATATCTCTGTGTATGTGTTGTACTACAAATTGCGTCTCTGAGGACAACAACGTTTTCTAAACTAACCTATAACTGACATGACTGAGTTAAATTACTTCCTTCCAGAAACATAAACTCCTTCAAATGTTCCACAAGGAACCCTTAACGAATACATTTTTCCAAAAGAGGAATTGCAAAATGCTTAACTGCTACTTTAGGATCAAGTGGTTGTATCAAACTACAATTTCAGGGATTATGCTCTCTACTGCGAATTGACAGTAGAGAGACTACAGAAAATGTTGGGAAAGATCAGGGAAAAACATGCAACAAAGGTCTCTGGTTGGACTCGAACTGGGGATGTTTTTCATTCACCTTAAGTCTTTAGGCCACCTGGGGACTCTGACATTCATATATTTAAAATATACTTATTTAATTAAATGTTCTTATGCACATTTCAACAGTTAAATAACTGAGTCAGTTAATTCATAGCAAAACAAGTAAACCGTTTTTGCATGACTGCAGCAACATGATTTTTGCCTCTTTCTGCAAAGGAAATGTTTACATCAGGATGGAGGAAGTAATTATCAGTACAGAGTCTGACCCATCACTGCTTGTGCAATCTATAGGACCTCTGTCAGGTGTACAGTTTGGGGTCTTTGTTGCTGTTGTTGAGTATGAAGTAGCTCCTTAACACAGTGCAGTACATTTGACCTTTTTAAGCTCATGGTTGTAATTGTAATCATTCCAGACTTGACATGTTTATCATGAGGAGGAAATTTAGTTTATGTATGCATAGATAAACTGTATATGACAAAAATGAAATGATAGATTGACAAATGATGGCGCCTGTAGACTAATAATGTACATGCTGTCTTAGGTCCAGCTGCTTTTAGTCAGTTTACAGAGCGCAACTGGCCCAACAGTGTGTGAAATGAACACACACTCACAGTAAAGGACCCTCATCATTCTGTCACAATGTGTTGCTTGCAAAGTAGGCGAGGATCCCACTACCAAATCCACACAAACACACATACGTCCGCACGCATGCTCGCACACACTCTATAATCCTCTCATACAGCCTTGTCTTTTACACTCCTCCCTTGCTGCTGGCGACATCGCTTGTGAAGCACGGACGCTCGTAAATTCCCTGCCTTGATTTTGTTAACCTTTACTGTGACCCAGCACTTCTCTGCTTGGCGTTCTAGCACCCACTCAGTCACAGATGAGGCCCTGCTTGCCTCTGCGCCTCTGCAAGGAGAAGAGCCTTGGCGCTTCTGCAGCTCATCGCTCAGGCTTCTGGCTCAGCAGGACACCGTGGCCCTACAGTGCCAACACACCTCCGAATTACGGGCAACTTTTAGACTAAATAATAGACATTTAAATCAGAACTTTATGTACGTCATCATTGCCTGGCATACCACTTTCATTAAGGCTTTTGGAGGAGTTTAGAAAATAACAGCTCTTTGGAAAAACCGCAGTTCAGGATTCAATCTTAAAAGTATAAGAGGGTCCAGTCTGTTCAAGTGCCAGCCAAGACCTTCAACTTTTGTGCTATTAATCATTTTGAAAGAAATGGTACTTAATATACTTTTCCCTGGATATTAACCCGTAGTATGGAAACGTTATGTGAATATGCAAACATTATATACACTCATGAATATGGATTTACTTTAATGGGCTGCTTTCCATGACTTTTTCCAACTTTACCACATCAGTATGGTGCAGAGGAAAGTATGGAAACACTTGCCCTGCTGACCACTGATATATAATATAATGTGTCATCATGATGTTACAGCATACCGTGTTAGACAAAAGTATAATGACTACAGAAAAGAAAACACCAGTAAAAGTTGGCTGTTGTTATATCCTTTTAAGTGCATTGTCATATAACAAGCTGATGATGGGTGAAATTAATTCATAAAACGTTCCAGGGAATCTCTTCTCCCACTCTTCCAAGAAATGTGAGTGTTTTGCATGCAAGTTTCAGAGGGTAATACTGTCAATGTATTTACATGTTAATCTGAATATATAAAGCACACATATGAACCATGGATATAAGCACTCTAATTTATCTCTGTAATGGTCATTAGTCTTAAGGAAAATGTGTGTCTGCATGTGTAATATACACATTTCTCCATGTGTTTAGATGTTCTGTCTCCGGAGGTCAGCTATATGAGCTAGGTGGCAATTTATTTACAGCGATGCTGATAGGTATGTTGTCTGGTATGATTTGTTGCCTGTGTGTTGAGAATGACATGGCATGTAATGTACAATGTATACATATGCAGTCGCATAAAATTATATGTGTGCATATATATATATATATATATATATATATATATATATTAGGGCTGTCAAAATAACTTGTTAATTTCGATTAATTAATCTGAGAAAAAATAACGCGTTAAAAAAAAATGCAGATTAACCCATTGCATATTGAGGTTTGACCCGGAGCCGTTCTAGCCACCATTGGACTGTAAAATGAAGGAGGGAGACGAGAATGTGCTGCCTGGATCATTGATTGGAACATTTACTTGTAAAAATCTTCTTCCTGCCAACCCTGGCTACCGAAATCTGGTGCCACTGATATGTCTGCACTTCTCTCTGATGCTCTGAAACAGACGATACAGGCAACGCAAACACCGCTGCACGTGACGCTAGTTAACACTATACTCGACAGCAGCTAACGTTAGCCTACCGCTAGCTAGTAGCTGGATTAAACACGGTTACAATGCTGACAGCTAACGCTGAACGGTGAAAAGTTTGACTGTGTTTTACTGTAGAGGACTGTGACTCAACAGCGGGATGTAACAATCTGCAGCTGCCGAGCTGCCGGAAAAACACAGACGGTGTGTTTTAAGGCTCAATGAAACTGGTAAACTACAGTTTCGTGGTGCATTTGAAGTTATTGTAAATGTCCTTGGTGGTTGTTTTTGTCGTTCAACAGCAATTTACTAGTGAAATAAGTTATTGTTATTGTTATACATTATTATTAAATCATTTCATTTTGACCATATGGCCTTAGCAATAAACAAGCCGTTCTTTAATGTCACCAACTGTTGTTTAGTACCCTTTGTTTTCTTTTCTTTTTTTACTTTCTTAAAAAGTATCGGTTCAGGAACCGTTAATTATGTATGAGATTAATTTCGATTAATTAATCACAGAGTCTGTAATTAATTAGATTAATTTTTTTAATCGATTGACAGCCGTAATATATATATATATATATATATATATATATATATATATATATATATATATATATATATATATATATATATATATATATATATTATAACCTTATGATTATGACTTAGTTTCTGTTGTAGTTTGTAGTTGGAGAGGAGCCCAGGGGTCAGACAACTCACATTAAACACTTAAAGACTGAGTCAAATTTGAATTCAAGTGAGGATAAAAAACAATTTATTTTTCCGCTGGAGATATTGGCTTGTGGCAATGGCAAAAAATCAGATGAAAGTCATAATCATTTATACACACTGACAGTGGTATGAATGTGATCGGTGCCGTTGTTTCCTGGCAGAAGAGCTGAAGAGAAACTTTTCATCAGGTCTACTCATCAAAACAGGTCTTCAAACTCTCTCAAACCAAATATTAAAGTGATGGATCCGACTGCGACTGTCTGACTCGTATTCAATCACATGACCATCATTCCAGTATGGTTTTGTCATGGTAAGTATTTATATACTACTTAGTAAATTTCAAATGATGGTGAATTATCTATTGAGGTTTGGCCCTTTAAGATATTTATATATCTGTTAACATACAGTATTGTGTTGCTGCACATGCTTTTATAGTACGTTTTTGCTTGCTTTTATAGATTTTCGCTGCTATAAAACAGTATTAGATTTAGGTTATTCTCTTTGTAAACTGGCAGCTGCAGAAGAAGAAATCAGATCTTTAACTTCAGTAAAAGAAGCAATACCACCAATAGATATAGTACACAACTATAAGTAAAAGTATTTAAGTATGAGCATCAAAATTATGAACACTAGCCCATTTAAAAATAATACTATAATATTGTAATTATTGCTGTTTAATTAACACGTTGCAGCTGATAAAAATAGGGCTAATTCTAACTACTGCATACTGTTGTGTAGCTTAATCTAATACATTATAATATATTTGTTGCTAAAAGTTTGCCCTAATAATCAAAAACTGTCAAAACTAAATGTAGTCGAGTAAATAGTACAATATTTGCCTCCAAAATCTGGTGGAGTAGAAGTATTAAGTTGCATACAATGGGATCACTAAAGTAAAGTACTAAAAGTACTTAAGTCCAAGACTTAGGGAATAGTTGCTTAACACTTGCAACACTTCCATCTGAAAAATATCCTATCCTGTGATACTAAGGCCCACTTGTTTCTTTTTTGCATTGCATTAGTACACCATTCATACTATATCCGCTCCGTCACAGCATGACTTCCAATCCAATTAGAACATGCTAGGTAGGCATCCGGAAGGGATGGCCTCTTTTTGTTGCTACACAATCAAAGCCACACCTGCCCTGGTCCTCTGACAGTTTCACGTCAACCCTTATCACCATGGAGACGGGGTCATGACCACCCAACAGCGTCACTGCGCCAGTCTTTATAATGCAAAGCTGCTGGTCAGCTCAGTATGAGGGGGGGCTTCCTTTACCTCCCGATGGCCTGTTTTTTTATGAGGTTCACATGGAGGTGTTGCTCCCCCCCTCTCGTGGGGTTGGAGCCCCCAGCCGTGTTGGCCCTTGTGCCTGTTTGCTGTAGCGTTAATCCACCAGCGCTTGCTTCCCGCTGAGCAACAAGTCAGCGACTTATAGACTTGGCTGTTTGTAGGGGAGGTTTCAGTCGTCACCACGCTAATTGGTTCATCCTACCTCCTATCACTCATTCCTTTAAGGAAGTTGATTGGCTAAGCTTGCCAAGGAGGAGACAGAGCAAGGGATTATGGGATGAGAAATGGCCCAGGAGAGAAAGGCAGTCTGAGTATGGCAACCTCACAGCTGATACGAAATAGAAGAAAGTAAAAAGTTTTATATTCGTAGCCCCAAGCTCAGTGTCAACTGACCGTTTATAAAAAAAAAAAAAGTATAAGTTTTGCTTTGTGCTTTGTGGATGACTAACTGATGTCTGGTGTCTGCACTGCATGGTGAAGAAAAGGTTATAATGCAAACAAAATAAAAATATTTCACATTTATTATCAGATGCTAATCAATTCATTCACCAATTCAGAGAGAGTAGTCACTTATAATGTTTCTGTAATATGCTAAAAACAATTAGTCAGTCTGCAACTATAAACATTACTGATTAATCTGCACATTAGTTTCTCAATTATTCAATGAATCTGTCACAGCCTCCTAGAGCCCAAGATGACATCATCAGATGGCTTATCCAACCAACAAAACAGTCCGAACAAAACCTAAATTCTCATGTTAATGATCAGCTCTGGATATTAGTCAGATAATGTTAATTCCAATGGCTTCTATTGTTGATCTAATTTGCATTATTGAGGTTAGGTTGTTGTGTTGACATTAGTTGTGCAGTTAAAGGTTTGAGTGAATAAAAAAGTTGTAGAATAAGGAATGCAGCTGATTATATGTTAATGCATATCTTTTTATCAAAAATGTCTGCAATTTGAAAAACTGCTGACATAAAAGTACAATAAACTACATCCTTTAAAACCTTTACATCAGTTAAGAAACAAAGATATTAGTTTTTTCTATTACACTCATTTACAAATGTGAATGTAGCTCAGTTTCATGTGGTTTAAAGAATAGCAGAATGGGGCTTTACGCTTCTGTTGCTACTGTCTTGGTAGATGAACAAGCACCATTATCAGCATGTTACATAAATATATCAAAATATTAGTGGAAAGGGAGGTGAAGGCATAAAGGGAAACATGTCTTAAATCACAGCCTCCATGACAGTCGGAGTCAGTGGGTATCTGCACCGCAGCTTTAAATCTGCCAACCAGAGCGAAAAAGAAAAATATCCCGTAGGACCCATCTGTGTCTTACTACAGAGACATTTGCTTTGCTTTCAGAGGGTCTAGAGCTCCTTATACGACTGATAAGACGACTGCATTCCTGGTGAGCCCGCAGGTCGGCCCTGCGGGTGACCCCACTTGACAATGTCCAGTCACGAGAGGCTCCAGTGCCCAACACAACCTCTACATGTCAACTCATCTCCCTCCCTATCTCCCTCCAACGAACACTCACACAACACTGAAGAGTGCAGAGATAAGGAGCAGAAGGCAGGGTGTTCTTTGACTGTACTCCACATTGGGCCTCTGATAACTACATTTTTGAAGGTACCTTTGAGTAATGTTGGACACTTTCTGTGGATTAGTTTTGTGTGCATATGTAAAGAGCTGTAAAATGACATCTGAAATGATTCTCTGTGTTTTGTCTGGAAACCTTGACAAGCAAAGCAGAAGTGTTTTGGAGTCTGTCAAAATACGGATGGATCTTCTGTATGAAACGGATTCAGTGAGAGCAAACATTGTATGTTTGAAGTCCTGAATTCAGTTTCTGGAAAACTGGCATGTAATAGTGTTGGAATTAGTCATACCTACAGATTAGCTTTACCAATGGATATAAAGGACAAGATGGATGGATTGATAAGTGGCTGATTATGTGCAACATTCTTGTATTTATTTATCATGGTGGCTTTTTAGTTGATACACTAAAAAGCCAAAAAGTTTGTCACATAAAGTGGCTTTCAGACTCTTTGTCTGTTGAAAAAACAAACAAACTGGAAAACATTAATGTCACGGGGTTAGAGTGTGACTTACGAGGGTTCAATATATACTCTTCTACTGGGGAGTTTTTGCCAACCCAAACAACGTATAGACAGGTGTATTTTTAAAACAGCTCAATTTCGTTGTTTGGGTTGGCAAAAACTCCCCAGTAGAATAACATATATTGAACCCTCGTAAGTCCCACTTTAACCCTGTGACATTAAAACACATCTATTTGTGAGCACCAAAGGATTTTTTGCATTAAAGACCAAGCGAAAACTGGGTAATTGGACCAGCAAATAAAGCTTTTATAAACTGGGTGTATTATGAGACAAGCAAACCAAGTTTTATTTACATTCAATTTCACTAATTATTCACACAGAGTCAATTGATGGTTTTTGTGTATTGAGCTCTTAAAGAAGAGCATGTCATACATCACAGTGTGAAGACAGTTGCTGATAAGTCCAGTGTCCCACAGCAACAAACACTATAAGGCCTGAATCTGAGGATTCCTGATGACAGGTTTTCATCAACCTCAACCTCCTTGTCAAGGCTGCCAAAGTATAACACACACCAGGTTTGTTTGCAAAAAAAGGTCTTATGGTGAAGTTGGAGACATCATAAAACTCGCATTATTGGATTTTAAAATCTACTTTATATTCTAGCTGTTTCCAAGGCTGTGAATCTTTCAGTCATTCTTTTTTTTTCTTTAAAGAGAGAGAGAGAAAGAGAGAAAGAGAGAAGCCTAATAAATGTACATTATTATTGCAAATTTGAGTCAAATGTTGGCAGAGTTTGGCAGTGAAGATCCATTAACTCAAACTGTAAGGACATTTAAGAAAAACTAGTCTTGTTTTCTGACACAGCTCAGTTCCATTAAATATTTGTAACTGTTATGTCTTCCAGTTGTATTAATGTGTCTGTAATTCTGCATGGTACGGAAGAGAATTAGGGCCACATATGACTTTAATCTCAGAATTCTGATTTGTTTTCTCAGAATTTTGACTTTATCAGAATTCTGACTTAAACTCGGAACTCAAATTAATTTTTTCACGTGGCCCTAATCCTCTTCCGTAGTATGGTAACACAATGTTCTTTTGTGTATCTGCCTCTACTTTTTAAAAGGTTTTTGAAGCTTTTATTGAAAATTGCAGCACAAAAGTGCTTGCTTAAGTTCTCGTTACAATTATCAAAGGTTGTCAATGGCCCGTTCAGTGCAGAAATAATCCTGCATAGGGAGATTCATTTCTCTTTCGGGAAATAATAAAGTCATTGGTGTGTTTTCTCATGTAGACTTTAGCCTTGCATCATGTTACATTTCCATGTTAAGATCACAGCATTAAACTGCTAGCTAGGAATATATTTTAATCTTACTTAGTGCTCATGATATTATAGGCCCTATGTGATTTTATTTATTTGTGCATATGTGCCTTATCCTTCCTTTTGGGCAACATGAAGCAACAGGAGAACTTGAGATGAAAACATGAACACATTGTCTTGGGAACAGTAACAACAAAAACCCTCCAGCCATGAGTCCAGTTGGCCATCGCAGCATTTTCAGGTTAACAGAGGAGAGAAATCAAGTTACTTAGTCCCGTTGTAAACCCCAGATTAACATGGTCTTATTCAGCATGAATTGGCTTACATAAACTAAGGCGGTGGAGCTAAGAGTGACTTAGTGAGGCTTACACTAGCTGGTTCGGTGTCTGGGATGGGATGGAAAGTCTCCTGTGGGAAGAGAGAGAACAGCAGAACAATGTTTAAGCTGGCCATTTCAGGAAGCCATGGGATCAGAGAAATTAAGAGTCTCAACTCCATCATTTACACAATCTGAAGAACATATACCTCCCCTGCAAAAATGTTGACATCCAACGTGAAAAACCAATAAAGATGGGTTTTTATTAAGGATAGGAAATCGACAAATGAAATACATTTTTTAACGTTTATGTTTAGATAATACATGAACAAATATTGGAATTACCAATTTAAAAGTGTCTATTGTCCAGAATGTTTTTGCAATGTAGTGCAGCATGAACTGTCCGCTCCCTGACCCACAGTTTGTAAATTGTTCTTTGATTCTGAAGATTTTACTGCCACACCTTCTCAAATCTTTCCTTAAGAACATAGTTGAGGTGCAAAATAGAGAATAAAATGTAACTTATATTTTGATGTTTTTCTTTTCTTCAAATGACACAGTGTGGCCATGATACCATAATATACAACAACGTTGCAGCGTTTGCAGAGTTGCAGGATTTTAAAATTGTGGTTTGTGCAGAGAGCGCATTGAGGAATACTCATGGTAAAAACTTTTCAGGAAAAGTAAAAAAAAAAAAAAATCAACTGATTTAGATTTGTCATTACCAATTCAAAAACCTATTGCATAATGGCTTTCTAATATGTGTCTGTTTTGTCTACTCTTTTGTACAACAGTATTACATTGTCTGTCACACATATCTTATTATTTTTAGGGATGGGCCAATTAAATCATGAACACTGCTAATCTTGTTAGCTGTGTTTCAGAAAACACGTTCTCTCTTTGTGCTTCCTCCGAGAGTCGCACTGCCTAGGCTGGGAAAAAAATTCAGTTTATCATTCCTGCTGAATCGGTTATTTCTGGTAATGTATTCCTGCAGCCAAATCCAACTGAAGCCAAGGCTTGCTGGGACTGTCATTAATTCATTTCCTTGATAAGCGAGGACCGGTGTTTGTAGTGCGTACCTGACAGAAGATGGACAGCGCCCGTGGTGGTATCTCACTCTTCTGTCCCGCCTCGGCGGTGATGTCATCTTTTTTTTTTTATTGTATCGGGCTAGTTTGATTTCGGGTCTCTAACCTTTTATAGACAGTCATACATTGTGAACATGTCGGCAGTGTCTCGATAAGAGTTGGAGGCTGAGTTGTAGAGTAGTGTGTCAAACAGACTGTCAGTGACCTCACGTGACCCCTGGCTCAACAATGAAGGCTAGATAAGATGCAGAGGGGCCAGCTCTGAAGTTCATCACTGCTGAAAAAACATGTTTAGGCATTTATAATTAGAACAAAGGACTGAATCCACAGTAAAAGTGTGTGTGTGTATTTCCGGGTTTAACCCTTGTGTTGTCTTTCCGTCGACTATGCAACTTTTAGTTTTTCTGGGTCAAAATTAAAACTTTTTTTTCAACTTTTTGGTCGTCTTTTTTGACACTTTTGTCGATTTCCCTGATGTTTATGAAGATTTTTCCTAAGTTTTTGTCACTTTTTTAAACGTTTTTGTCACTTTTTAAAAAGTTTTTGTCACTTTTCTCTTCGTTTTTGAAGCTTTTATCAACGTTCTTTTATCAATTTTATTTCTGTGTATGCTATCAAATTAAATGAAACACCCAAATTCAATGAAAGTAGTAAACTGATGATTTATTTTACTTGTGAAGAGCGTTGTATGGAACCATTCACGTTATTTCTTTTGACAATTTGGTTGAAAGGAACCCAAATTTCTGATATAGAAACTTTTTGAAAATGGGTCAAATTTGACCCGAGGACAACAGGAGGGTAAAGCGTGTAGAATAATTAAAATGCACTGACACTACAATGTGACCACAATTTCCCAGTTTAAGTGTCATGGGATTGTTTCAGAATGTTTGGGGGAAAACATCTAATACCTCTACTTCACGTTACTTCATAGAACCAGTATTTAAAGATATTTATTATAAGCTAAGCCATCAGTCTAAAAATCTAAAACTCATAGCAGTTGAGCACGGACACCACTTCCTCCCTCAGTGTCAACTACAGTAGGGGATTGGCAGCACTGTGCTGACAAATCTTGCTAAAAGAAATTGAATGTATGAGCATCTATTAACCACAGATATGTGGTAGCATTGCTGTATATCTGAATATTAACAACCAACCAAGTTGATCGTGGTCTCCTGATACATTAGTTATTATCCTTGCAGTCCAATATTGCACACAACACATTCCTGTATAATAAAGTGTGCTGAGTAAATGAAATACAAGAACCATATATTAAAGTGAAAAGAAAAGAAGAGGCTAAGTCGGTGTCACAGTTAATGCTACATGCAATGAAGTACTTTTTTATAAAAAAGTACCCTTGTGTTTTCTTCCCGTCGACCATGCAACTTTTTGTTTTTATGGGTCAGAATTTCAAATGCAATCTTTTCTTCAACGTTTTGGCTTCCTTCCCTGGTGTTTTTTGTCACTTTTTTATTTTTAAGTTTTTGTCACTTTTCCTGACATTTTTGTCCATTTTTTCGGCGCCTTTTCTGACATTTTTGTGAGTTTTTTTAACATTCTTTTATCAATTTTTCTTCAAATGCTATTATATTGAACAAAACACCCAAATTTAATGAAAGTAGTGACCTGATCATTTATTTTACTTGTGAAGAGTGTTGTATGGAACCATCCACGTTATTGAGAATTTGGTTGAAAGAAACCCACATTTCTGACATAGAAACTTTTTGAAAACGGGTCAAATTTGACCCGAGGACAACAGGAGGGTTAAGGTTCCTTTTTGGTATACAAGAAGAAAAATGTGTTTCTTTTTTGGACGCAGTTCAGTCTCTAGTGGTCTAGCAGACACATCACAGCTGACCAGTGGCCATTTATAGTCACCTTATTTTTCAAAACTCTTTAACGTCTTATCCTGCAACATATTGCAGGATGCCAGATCTATACAACTATACAGATCTAATGACAAAAGTCAATACAAGATGATTATTCTGAACATGAATGAATAATAACTCTTCCTTGCTATCAATATAATTCAGTCTTGCAAGCACATATCTCTTGGCTGAGCATTCTGCGTCATTACCAAGAGCAGAACTAGAAAGGTGTTTGTTTGCTGTTGTTTTGTATTGTTTTTAGGCTCCCATGCTTTAGTAAGAATTAGGCAACAAAGCAGCGTGTCAGAAATTATTTTTTTGTCTTTTGGAACAGAAACAATTCTTCTTAAGCATACTAAACACCTCTTAAAAAGCTATAACTGCTAAACAAGTGAAGAAGTAATGTTCTCTTGCAATCTTTGTGGACATTTTAAATACTGCCAACACTGATCCTGTGGGGCTTCTTAGGGCTGTGGTCTCCCTCTGCTGGTCATATATGATAACTACAAAGAATGAAGAACACTGCCTTTACTGTACTAATGCTGTCAAAAGATACAGCACATGGAAACCTGATGAAACCCCCTCATTTACCTCTGAAGAGAGGTCATGGCCTTTGTATCGGTCTAGGACAGAAACTTGGCTGGTGCAGCGTGCAGGTGCTCCAGTCAGTTTCCTAAATCCTACATCTGGTTAAGACGGTTGTTTCAGTCCAAGCTCCAGTCCCCACAGCCAAGTGCTGCTTTTTCTGCCACTCCTACACCCTTTGTGGCAAGTAGCCATTTTGTACATGGAGATTTGCCTTTTTTGTAGCCCGAGTCTGCTTCCACTAACTTCAAAGTTTTGCTGAGGCGGGTGAGGCCACCAGTGCAGCCTGTGAACGTTGCTTCACAACAACTTGTTGAAGGATGGGATTTCTCCTTCTGACTCAGCGAGACACAGTCCGGCGCCACTTTCGGAGCTTGTCAGAGCACGGGGCCCAGAGGCAAAGCTCATTGTCCACAAATTGATCCAACCCCCTTGGTTTTGTTTATTTAAATGAGACTCTTAGACCCTGGGGTGTTTGTTGAGGAAAAGTCAGAAATGCCAAATATCTTTTTCTTTTTTTTTGGTCTTCTTCCCCTTTCGTCTTTCCTTTCTTCTTTTCTCTCATAGCCGTTCAGCTTAGTGAGCCAAAAATCCTTGGTAAACATCCCGCCTCGGCAGCTTTACTGAGCCGGTCTGCCTCTCAGCGTCCCCCCCCCACCCCCCCTTTGCACTGGGATCTCTGGTTTCCAGCACAGTTTCAGTGACCTGTCACTTTTCTCTTACGAATTTATATTCCCAGCCTTCCCTTTTTTTTCAACATATTCAAATGAGTAAATCATCAAACATTCGAAAAGAATGTTCATAATCTTGAAAATACTGTCAATGCTCATTTTCTTTAGCAGTAGTAGCCTATCCAGTCAGCAATAACTTCTCTGTCATTTTCTATTTTACTGTGTTATCCAGTGAGGTTGCAGCAGGTGTTTTAGGTCTTTGTTTTAAAATTCATTGCTTGTGTATTTATGTCCATTGCAGTCATATGGGTATGACATGGGCCTGCAGAAAAATATATTTTGTACCTGCTAGCTCATCAGTGTAATCCCAGATTGTCAAAGACAAGCTTAATGTCCTAATATTTATATGTTAAGGTCTCTTTGTCATCGTTTCACAGTCCTGCTCATAACAGTGCTATGATTTATGGTTATCTACAGGACTAACCATTATAGTTTACACAAGAAGCACAAAAAAGCCAGCGTCTTTTTGAGAACTACCTTAAGATGTGTAGCAAGTGTAGAAAAGGACAAAAAATGTATTTATATATAGCTTCTATTATAAGCCTTGGGGAGTATTATGATACTGGGAGTGTTGGTGTTTCATGGGAAAACAATTTTTTTTTTGCATGGGAAAAACAAAATAATATCTGAAAAGAAAAAAAAATTAATTCATCCACATTCTTCATTCTGGCTATTTGTTATTAAACTGGAAAAAGTTTAAATCCTGCTTATCCCTGTAAAGGCTGTGAAGTTAAGACACATAAGCAGTGGAGGTTTACATTTTTCATAATAAAAATCAAAAAAGAAAAGAAGCATGTTGGCAATGGATGTCCATTTCTTTCCCAAAGTATTTCCCTATTCATTTGCTGCTGGAATTAGGACACATCTTGGGACGATCCATCAAAGAAAGCTGCAGTCCTGCTAATGTTAGACAGAGGACTGTACAGAGTCGGTATGCAGACTTCGGCTTTCAATTCATAGTAGCTACAAGTGAAGTAAATCATTGGCCAGAAAGGCTGTGTGGGCGGGGCACCTCACAACAGGGAACAGAGAGTTCAGCCATAAATCACACTGGTCAAGTTCATGATGCTTTAATGTATTTTATGTTATGGGAACCAGCCTTAAACTGCGCACTGCAAACTTATCAGTCACAACTTGTCCGGAGTCCTCAGGGCTCCCAACTGTCACACTCTGTCACAGGTGCTTTAGTGCCAGAGTGAATTTACACATGGAAGAGTCGGTTCCTCCTTCATGCCAAAATCCAATCCAGCCAGGGGTCATGTCCTCTCGCTTGCTCTTTATACAATGAAATACACACGGAGTAGAACAATAATGAAACCTCACATCCCTCCGTTATATCAATTATACTTCCCCTCTCTCTATTTATGCAAGAGGTGTCAACTAATATCATTAGTGTACAATGTCATTACTGTGAAACTACGGCAGAAAATGTGTCACAGGTTCATTTTCCCGCTTCAATAACACTCATCAACACAAGTCCTTACACTTCATCCCCTCCCACTCCAGAACAGACTGCGTATTAATTGGAAGGTATAAATTACAAGTAATCACTACCAGGTTTTTCACTGCCTAGACAATCGGCATTTACTCATCCGGCTTCCTGTTTAAACTATCTGCTGGAGGATCGCAAAGCCCCGCTGCTTATTTTCCAACGATTAGCTGTACATCAGCATTACCACCTCAAATCCAGCAGTTTCACATCCAGCATTAAATAGGATGAATATTGATCTGCTAAAGAGGATTTATTTATTTCATGCTCTATCCAAAGATCAACTACTACCAGCTTTGGACGGATCTGCGAAGGTCTTACTGAATAAAGCTACTGCATACATGACTTTGGACTTGACATTTTAGGCCTGGAAGAAGACCAAACAGTAAATTCACTGCAATAATCCCAGATAAATGCGATGATCACTACGAAAGCTTAGATAGTTAAGTGGCCTACACTTAAGTCCAGAAACGATAAAAATGCGTCTCGATGGAGATCCTCCATGTTGGGGGCGTGGTCTGTAAGGAGGACGCCCACCTGAGGACTGCCATCTCTTCTCCTTGTGAGAGTCATCTTACAAAACAGGGTCATGTAAAATGGCATCTTTAAAAATAACCTACAGATGGTTCCATATACCTGTGCACAATCTTAACTATTTTTCTAACATCAACATAGGAATAACTTCCCTCAAACACTTCTTTTTTTATTTGTCTAACAAATTAGGTGAAGCGGCAGTTATCGGTCTGTCATTGTTTTCACTTTATAAGTTTATACAGCAGTTAGTTTATTTCTTTATCGGAAGGGAGTATTATAGCTTACAGTTTCTCCCCCTATTAAACAGTGAGTCAGCTTCAGAGTGATGCAAATCTGCTTGATGGGATTTTTTATCAGTTTTCAGAAGGGTTTTGATCACTATTTTAATGTCCCATGATGATTAGAAGACTTTTCCTCCACGGAAGAATATCAGAGAGAATAAAAACTTAATCCTTGATATTTTTCTGGCATAAAAATTACATTTTAAACAATTTTGGCAGAATACAACAGCCTGTCGGCAGTTTAAGTGCTTATATTGGAATTGGTATCAGCTGTCTATAATTCGTGAAAACACACACAAACTCACATCCATAAACACGCATACACATAATTTAATCCCTCACACTCTGAACTGTATGCAACCTGGGCCGGTCTCAATATTTTGATGCTGGTTAGCAGCGGGGCACGGTGAGCTGTCAGAGAAATAGTTCCCATGCCGCTCAGTGACCGGCTCAGCTGGGCTCAGCTGTGAGAGGGAGACAGGCACAGAGACAGACAGGCTGACAGAAAAGTGGCCATCTGGATATACAGGCCGCAGGGTCACAATGTGGAGTCACAGACAGGATGGTGCTCAGCTGCTCCGAGTCTGTGCTTTCAGCCTCAAAATCTTGACTACACTGAAACGGCTGGTGTTGGGAATTGACTGTGTTCTGTGCAGAATTAAACTGGAAACTGAAACTGTATAGTTTTTGTTTGACTTTGGCTTGTTTGAACACATTCACTTTTTTCTTGTTTAAGTAATTTTGCTTTTTCATTTTGTAATGATTAAAGTTTTGACTGTGTGGTTTGGGTCCACATAACTACGATATCATGTTGTTTTATTATTTCAAATTACACTATTTTATACATTTGTATTGAATTTTTAAGACATTAAAATCTAGTGCATCGTATATCATCAATAATATCTCCCTTTCTCTCCATTTGCCTTGATAATACAGGGATGTGTTGGTAATTTTATTCAAAAAACAGCCCTGTTTTTTTTATTTTGCACTCAATTAATTTAGGTGGTAATATGAAAACAAATGTAGGCCTTCAATATGTATTAAAACACATTGAAATTCACCATATATTTTAAATTTTGCACTCTCTGTGAGAATGTGGATAGTAGTATGTAGCAGCAGCTTGTTGAAGGATGAAGCAGCTTGAGCTGCCAGTAGATGGCATCTGATACCTGCTTTAGATGTGTGAACTGTCCCACCATCATCCTGCGATTTTTCTGCAGATATACTGTTGGATTCCCAATAACAAACAAATTCCTATAGAAGACACACATACATAAAACAGCCTATCATATCCATGCCACAAAAAAATGTAATAATGATAATAAAACTAAAAACATGTTGAAAATGCAGATGTGCTGTTTCAAGAAAAGCCTTTACATATTATTGCAGTTTGGGTTCACTTATGCATTCTGATTAGTAGTTTTGTTCTATAGATACATTCATTTCTTCAAAGGATTTTAATTGCTTCACTAGACCTTTTATTTTCTTTCAGTAACTCACCCTGTCCCATTAGTTTGCAATTAAATAAAACAATGTCTTATGCTCAATAAAACAATACATTTCTTATACATAATTTCATAATATCTTTAGCATTTTTCAAAAAGCTGGCCTATGTTGAGAATTATTCAAAAGAGAAATAACTCCACTAACAGCTACTATAACAACCATGTCAAATGCTTTAAAAGTCTGTCTTGAGCCCATCAAATTAAAGCAGGTATTACTGGGAGAAAAACACTCTAATTGAGATGTATTTGATTGCAGCCTTATAGAATGGCCCCATCACCCCTCCTAAACATATGGGTCTGCGTGAGCTGTCTGGCCATACATTTTCAACACTGCAGGACATTGCCTTTTTTTATGCCCCGTGATCCATCCTTCATACATGCCAGAAAAGTGTCAAGGCCTTCTGGGAGTGAGAAGAAAACGTGCCGTGGCAGTGAGCGCTCAGCTGGCAGAGAGCGAAGATCCACAGCCAGCTCTCTGGGTAAGGAATGCCTTCTGGTTGTGTTGGTCGGCAGATCAGTCACACATCAAAAGACTGAAAACACTGAAAGCTTATTCTACTATTATTATAAGTGCTACGCAATAGGCTATTGCCCTTGGGGAGCTTTTAGTACACACAGCTCTTGATTAAGTTGGATAATACACTCTTTAAAGGGATTGTTTTATTAAAAAAATATTTTTTTTAAATATGTTTCTGATAAAATCTATAACTGTCAAAATGACATGTGTTAATGCTTCAAATGTATGCTCAGTCTTCCTGCATTTGTCTCACTTTCACTACGATTTGGTTTAGGTGTTCAGCATTTCTACAAATAATTATTCTTCACAACAACAAATATCAAACTGTGTAAGATGACAGGTGTCAAAACCCACAGGACATGACCATGATGAAATGTGTGTGTGTTTTTTTTTTTAAAAGAATTTGTCAAAATGTTTTGTACAGATTACAAATGTAGCTTTTCTTGAACTCACTTTTCAGTTCTTGTGCACAAACTCTGAAGATATCAAATGTCCTTTTCAAAAGTGCATCCGTAAGATTCGAGCATGTGAATATAAGTTACAAATGAACACGTTAGGAGAATCTGACCGAAAATGAAGACCACACAAGTAGACAGATGGTCGCGGCTATGCAATCAGCTTAACAACAGGACAACAAAAGAGCAGCCACGCCTTAGATAAAGGTGCTTAACCTCCAAGCATGCTAAGTGCCCCTCGCTCCATTACCACTTAATAGGCCTAATCAGTTTTGGCCCAGATTAGATTTTGAATCTATTGCCACCAAAGCACAGTGGCATATTAAATCAGTGACTTCATTAGACTGAGCAGGGTCATGTTGTTTAGTTGGTGTTCCTTGGAATAATAGGTTTTATCAGCAGTGGTGTAAGCACTTAAGCTACATCACAACTGTGCTACTGTAGGAAAAGGATTATGGGTATGGATGGTAGTAAAGCTCTGATAAGTTTTCTGTTTTGGGGTATACAGCTTTTCTCTATTATTGGACAGAAATGGAATAGCAATTTAAAAAAGAATGCCAATCTCTTAATTTATGATGATACATTTCTATGATTACAGAGCATGTTTAAGAAATTAAAAGTAGGCAGAATGTGTTTCAAGCATCTTAACATTTTCTCATCAAATAAATATCCATAGAGACATACAGTCACCAAAATGCCTGTTGAATAATTTCTGTGACAGAATCGTGTGTGCTAATTGCTGTTGAGAATTGTAAATTTGCACTTTTATGTCCTTCATATTTCCATCAGTATATTTTGATGTTTATTCAAGCACAAGATCAAATGTGGTGTAGCCGTTTTCAGCATCAGACTCGCAGCCAAACCTCCTTCAGATCTGACCGATCAATGCCTAAAACTTCCTACATAATCTTAGTTCAAAATAAATTACAGTCTGTAAATCAGAGCTGCGTAGGCAGCTCAACTGACTGACTGACGCTGCAGCAGTTCTGCTTTTAGATGGATAGATTTCTACAATGGAGTCATATTTTCCAGTGAAACGAAATGTAGTGCGATGCAGGCCATCCCACACGCTGGCAGAGATTGCCCCTTAGCATTTACCCCCATCAGATAAAAGACAGCTCTGCTTAAGAAATAATGACATGTCATGTATGTGCTGCTGTTTAGGAATAAATGCAGAAATTGTATTTAATTGTGTATGATTCACTCATTTATTCACTAACCATTTGCTAGAAATGTGTGGATACGTTGCTCAAACAGCTCAGTAACATGTAAGCTACGCCTGTGATGCTCTACTCCTCACTGCCTTGAATTTGGTCAAAGTGTGAAAGTTAAACCCCAATCCAATGCTCTTCACTCTTCACAAAAAATGCATCTGAAGAAAATGTTGTTACTGTAGTGAAAAGTCTTATATTGACCTAATATGTTCAAGGTTGCAACTACTGTATATAGGCATCACATACGTACTAAGCAAATAAAAAGTATCAGAGCAAGTTACACATAAATATTTTGCGGAAACCTATAACAACCATTTCAGAGACTTCAGAGAGACAAACATAACACAAAAGAGCAGACAGATAGTCAGACAGACAGGCACTACTGACACGGCTGAGCGCTGCATGAATGTTTTCTTGACAAATAAAAAAACCTGCCCCGGTGAAATTCACTGCAAGGACCAATTTCAGGCCTCCTGCACCAGTTTGCGGAATCAATACCAGGCAATGGAGCAGGTTGGGGCTAGGATCGATATCTGATGATACAATCATATCTTACTTCTTGACACTGTCTTAGGAGGCACACCACACTGGGGAGAATGAGCTGTGGGCGGTTAAATGAAAACAAGCAAGAAAATAAAGGTCTGATTGTTGAAAATAACGTTTATGTTCAATAATGCAACAAAAGTAACTGAAAACAGAGGATTTAGTCTGCAGATTTGTATTTTTTCGGCAATGGATTAAGACTTCTGCACTTCTCAGACCAGCAAGAACAGTTTTTGCAATTTCATGCAAATAGAGAATATTTTCATTTCAACAAAACAAAGAGAACTAAGAATGAACGGAAATTGATTTAATCTGCAGCAGTTAACTTTGTCTGGATGTCAAATAGTATCTTAATAAAGAGTAAGATCTACCTTCCATCTCTAAAATATATATCTTCATGCAAGCTTGTTACTTATAGCAGTCCTTTTTTTAAATGCATTTGGCTAATAATACTAAAATAAACCTTTTTTTTCTCCAAAAAAGCCTGTCGGAATGTCTTCGCAACCACGCATGTTATTTCTTATTTATTTCTTCTCATCTTATTCCCAGCATGACTGAAACACAGCGCTGTCTTGCAGACAGCCTCAGTCACGATGATGATAGATTAATGAAAAGGGTTCAATCCCGGCCGGCTGGATGGTTTTGCACATGCAGCAAAAAGCACTCAGTGATGTCAGGGTGGTTTCAACGAGCTGGTGGTCACACAAACGCACGCTCAATCAAATATGGACACGCTCAGATGAAAGGGGGAGACCTGGGAGGGGCAAGAGTCTCACTTATTCAACAGAACGAAATATGATATTGGATAATAACTGTAAACATAGTCGAGCGACATGAACTGTATGCTCCAACACTGACGCATTTCACTCACACCTGCCATGCTGATGATTGCTCATACTCTATAATGAGCATACATCGGGCCGGTTTCATTGGCATTTTGAGGGTTAACAGCGCTTATATGTGAAGCCTTGAAAACAATAAGCCTCCCATGTGATTTAACAGTATATCCTAGGATTTAAAACTTGGGCTCTTTAAAGTTGTATGTGAAAGCCCTTAAACCTCACCACACCCTAGAGAGGGAAGCTGCTTTCTTTATAGTCCTACATTGACTTCCATGGACTCCCAATCATGAGTCACCCTGTGTGTGTTGCCATCACCCCCCCTCTCTACCCCTCCATCCCCTTCCATCTACCCCCGCACCCACCAAAACAGAGTGCCTTAGCTTTTAATGGGCCAACAGGGCTTGGCTTACTACAGTGGCACAGCGTAGCCAATGCAAACCAAATTATTGCTGGAAGAAAACAGCAGAAGGCAATTAAATCCCAGGATGATCATTCCAGTCTTGATTAACAGGGTCAGTGGAGGGAGTCTTCCTTTTTCATGTTCACAGTGTTAATTTATCCTTTTTTAATTACAATGATGAAAAGTACGCAGGTTACATTCTTTTATCATTAGTCAGTGGCTGCTTAACAGTAGAAAACTAATGAGCCCCATGTGTGTGTGTGTGTGTGTGTGTGTGCAGGGCAGGTAAGCAGGAGAGTCTGCACAAATGATGACATCACTGGCACATCCTTACACTGGCATGATAGCATCAACAATTAAAATGGCTGCCTGAAGGTTTACATTGAAGACAGTCAGTGAGTTTTGGCAGGAGTGATATTGCCGTGTAGGTGCCAACATGATGGCCATTTGTTCTAGTGGTGTCAGATGTTCTGGTCCGCAGACTGTATACCTAATCAAGTAAGCATGCACGACTTATACCGTGCTTCCATTGCACTAACGCTGCCATTGCACTAACGCTGCCATTTCTTCTGGCCAAGGCATGGTTTTGATTATCACATATCATTTAAACTCTCTCCAAACACTTGCCAACATGCTTTTAATTTGGTCTGTCTGCCTGTCTGCGGAGGAATAATCTCTGCCACAGCAATTTTACGTTCAGTGATAATGCTGAAAAATGTCTCTATGCCATCTTGTCGCATGACAAAGGCCTGAGGCAAAATCTTACTGTGTGGAGGTTGTTGATTTTACATAATTATAATGTAATTCAAGATAAAACCATGAATCATCACATAGTGAATGTGTAACTAGAACATTAAGCACATAATTTGCCTCTCCTGTCACCCCTCTTGAACTGTTTGACATTCATCCTGGAACACACCAGCACAAACACACACATCAACAGAGAGGGCTGAGCAGCGATCCACTGTTTGTTGACCAAATGACTGTCACCCTTTGCGTGGGGAGAGGAGGAGGTCGAAATGAGCATAGTGACAGTGCATTCTCCCCTGCTATTTGTTACTATACAGTTGTCACTCACGTCATAAGTTGGTCTTTGAGGCTAATCACAGCTAACTCCTCAGAACCTCACCGCAAGCCTCATCCCACCCCATCTCATTCCCACATTCCTACAACCCTCTTTCCTCACCACTCCCACATCCACCCTCCGAAGCCCCATCCGAGCCCACCCTCACCTTCTCAATCCACTCTTGGATCATTTCAATTTGCATCCCAACTGGCCCCGGGATTCCCTAGCCCTGTTAAAAGGCAGGCTATTTGTTGTGCTCTGCGGTTAATGCCGCGCAGAGCTTTAAATACCCATATCAAATCTTGGAGGCTCAACAGATTCAGTTTTGCAAACCTGTATCGAACAGAGGTTCAATCCGTCAGCTTAGAAGTGTACACTCCTTAAGTTGTGTGATAAGGTAAAACCAATCACTGGATTAGGCTCTCTCTGTCAGTGATGGTGTTATTTCAGTGCACAGCGTTGCTTTGCTGAAACAGGATAAGCTGATGGAGTAACATTATGGTGCTTGAGATTTTTCTTTTCAATAGGAATATACTATTAATGGATTCTGAAGCTACTGCATGTTGCTGCTCTTGCAGTTGTGGATAATGCATTAGCATTAGCTGTGAAAAGCAGCTGGTGCCGGATACCATAAGCAATCATCTGTCAAAATCACAATTTTGATTGTTTTTAATCATACAAATCCAGCCTACTAGCCAAAAAGATTGATTGGGGTCTTAAAGTAGGATTGCAGTGTTTATTCTCATAGAGATTCTCACAAACAAACCTCAGCCTTTAGATTCACAAGTATAATTTTGCACAGCATATGGTGAATATATAACTCAAGAAAGGGAGAGTCTTGAAAGTCTACTGCTTTTTGCGGTTACTCTGCCTTGTTCCATCTGGTTTTGGGGGAGATGTGGGAGGTTTTGGTACACGGCGAGCTTGAGTGAAAATTCATGGCAGGTACATAAATAATCACCCGGCTATATATAAATATAGGCTACAACTTATGTTTCTGGTCGGAGTGTTGCAAGACTGTCTTGGATGACATTTGAGAGGAACGCGGAGCCATCCGCAAACTGCAAAGTACAAACCAAACGTCCTCTCCCTTTCCCCTCACATGAAGCTGGGTTTCCACTTCGTCCTGCCAACAAGCGTTCCCTGGAAGCTTCCCGTCTGACATTTTACGCTTGGTCGAACTCACACTTCAAGCCTTGAGGCATCGTTTGTGGACAGCTATGATCCAACTGTCATATTCTTTTTTCTGTTGGTTTTGCGTGAATGCAAAGAGATCAGTGTGGTGATTGGTGATGAAAACCCTTCGAGCGCTTTTGACGACTCAAGTGAGAAAAATTGAGAGGCTGCTTATTTAAGTTTTCTAGACCGTACAGTGCCAGATCACAGCAGAGTTTGACCACAAATTTGCATGTAGCTTTCTTAACACTTTAGTATGTAATGCACAATTAGTGTACTTACAGGAATACTCCTTTTTCCAGACACACACACACACACACACACACACACACACTCACAAATAGTTGAATGTTTGAAAGTGAGCACTGAATTTTGATCAATTAAGGCAACTTTGCACAAATGAGACTTTCTTATCTCAGTAACAGGCAGTATGAGGTATTTGTACCAAATTATTATGTGTTTGTGTGTGTGTATGTGTGTGTGTGTGTGTGTGTGTGTGTGTGTGTGTGTTTGAGACACTGCACTATTCATTTAGGTCATGTGTTTCTTATAAAACCAGTGTAGTTTATTCAAAACGTAAAAACAGTTGGGCAAACTGTGCTGTATATAGCAACAGGGCAATGATTAATTAGTGAAAGTAGTCATTTAGTCTAGCCATGAGACACCATGACAAATTACAATATATTTTATTAATTAACGTTTTGGGAAGCTTGACAATCATCTTAATGGGATATAAACTGTTGACATATAAAATTTCATGAAGATGTGTTTCCAAATAATTTTATTGTAGGCAGCAGCTTGTAACACTTTGCACATCCAAATTGGTTTTGCACAACATTGAAGGAGGACAAACCCACATAATGCCATGAAAAACAGTTAATACATTTAAAATGATCCCAAAGTCGTTATTTGAAATAAACATTCCTAATTTAGGTCATATTTGTTGGATTTCTTTTTTCTTATTTGTTTGTTTCGATTCTTACCTAACAATCCTTTCCACTATTTCCTGCTACATTAGCCAACAACATCTTACACATCTTTCAGTGTTCTCACTAAAATCTCAATAAGAGTATTAGTTGCAGTACATTCTTTAACTGTATAACACGTTTAAGTGTACAAATGTTTTTTCCATTTGTAAGTTCTGTTGTTGCCAATGACACATTGTGTAAGGACGAGCCCCAGCTGGAAGTTGTTGCCCACCTCCTCTTCTAAAGCCTTCATGTAGCAGCTGGTGGTCTAAGTCCTCCCTCTCATTCCCTCTCCCCAGTCCACCCACCATGTTGCCTCAGGTTAAATGGACACAAAAACTGAAAGAAGTCCGTCCATTTCTGGCCATTAGCTGGTTGCTATGCTAATCCAGGGATTACATGAAATACATTTCCCCCACTTAGGGTTTCCCAGAATTTACAGACTAGTAACAACACACCAGCTCCCAGACCGTCTATATCCCACAGGTATGCATTAATCTTTGATGTGCCCGGAGTCAGAACAGGCCTGATGTCCAGTCATCACATGTGAACACCACAGTAATTAATGTGTGCTGTGAAAGGAATGCTGATTTCACTGATGTCTTGTGTGAATATGTTAATTTTGATTCACATTACGTGCATTTGATGGTTTTGTCCAAAGCAATTAGACATGCTGCATCATCAAAATCTGTTTTGTCAAATGCAATTTTTTCCCAATTGAAATTTAGTTTAACGATAGTCCTAAAGATGATGGGAGCTCCTGATTGAACAGCAATACCAAGAGCTTTTTTCACAAAAGCTTTTATTGTTGTAATCACTCCGTGTCTGATCAACTCTATTGTCAGACAAGAATGGTGATATTGGATGATTCTGCAAAGCCCTGGATTATGTTCAATAGCAAGGTTTTTAAAATTTATTTTTCTGTCTTCAACAACTGTGCATCTGCGACATTCAGGTTTGGGAAATATTGTAGCTGGGTCAAATTCTCTGGTGTGCTGAAATTGATGCATTTTATATGTCCTGGATTAACAACACCACATGAATAAAAAAGGGGGTATTTACAATGAACAGTTCTAACTAATATTTTTTTTAAAAACTGAAAAAACAAAGGCGAAGAAATTGGATACAAGAGCTATCACAGTATTGGACACAGTGTCTGATAATAGATTCATCACAGGCTTGACTGATTGAAGTGTACTGCCAAAGCAAACAGCAAGACCTCACCTTAAAAAGTCTTTCACTTATAAATTATCATCAGACAAAGTGAATTAACAATTTTCAGTGGCACAAAGATAAGATACTAATTGCTTACACTTTTGTACATGAGTTACTTTATGAAGCCTATGGCGATAAAATGTTGGCCAGTGAACACACACTGCATCTAATTAAAGATATACAGGAATAATGAATAGTGCTACAGTATGTATCAGTTAGCTTTTCAGCAAACACAACAAAGGGGAAATCACCACAGTCTGATTGTTCCAGCCTAAGGCCTGTTATCATGTGCTTACAAAGCAATGTTTTCAGCTAGAATACAACAACGGAACAGGCCGTACTAAAGATACCTCCCCACCCTTGAGCCACTTAAACACCTGGTGATGTCCGTCAAACAGTAGAGGAAGACAGGTTGATACTAAACCTAACAAGTGTGGCTTCAGGCTAAGGATGAGCTGCTGTGCAGAGATAAGATGTTTGGTTCATCTTGGGTAGACAATGCTCCAGGGTACATTTTTAAATTTGCCAGCAAACTAGTGTCATTTTAGGGCACATTTACACAAAGTTATATTACAAAATTCAAAGTAGACATTGGGGAAGTTCTGTTTAAACAAATGACTGACATAAACTATCAATATCTTCTGGAGAAATTCATGTTTTACACAGTAAACATGATGGTCATATACACAAGTGGGGAGATGGTCTTACTATTGATCCACTGACCCTACCACTGCTCAGTCCAGCTAAGAGCTAATGTTGACCCAGGACTGGGGATCTATGTGGACAGTGCTTTTGTCAGTATAGCATAAGGGATGGGCAAGTAAAATCTAAACATTTGCATTTGGGTTGGGACCAACAAAGAATAACTCTGAAATAGCCAATAGAAGGCAAGCACAATGGATGGTGTGATGTTACCTGTCTAAGGTAGCTCTGTGTTTTCAGACTAAAAATCTCCAAATAAACACAGAGACACAAACAAGCAGGCCAGTAATACTTGTGTCATACAATCCCAGTGACAACAGTTTTGTTAAAAATAGGCTTTACAGCTTCAATCTAATGGTAACTACATTTTGAGTATCATGTAGGTCTTGTGGAGTGTTTTCTGTGTCCTGTATTCAACTGATAAGGTTCATCTGTGCACACAATGTTTTTATTTTTCACCCTGTACTACAAGTTGCAGCTTGAAAAGTTATCTCAGAAACCTGCTATTTTTGTAGCCAGATAATTAGCCTGTAGGTGAAATTATCAGCCAATGTTAACATGTGACTAATCATGGCTATAGCCTCCAGTATGCAACTAATTATTGTTCACATGACAGTTATATCTGCTTTGCTGGCATGATTTAAGAAGCTGAAATTCTTCAAACACAAAAATCAGTCTGATGTAGGGTCTGTTCAGACCCTCAAGCTGATACATTCATCACTATTTGATACCTAAACTATTCAATTCAATTCAATTAAATTTTATTTATAGTATCAAATCATAACAAGAGTTATCTCGAGACACTTTACAGATAGAGTAGGTCTAGACCAAACTCTGTAGTTTACGAAGCCCCAACTATTACAGTGGTTGCCTCAAGAGCAAGCATTAGCAGTAGCTATTGCGACAGTGGCAAGGAAAAACTCCCTTTTTTGTTAGGAAGAAACCTCGGACAGACCCAGACTCTTGGTAGGCGGTGTCTGACGGCACCAGTTGGGGGAGTGGTGAATGGTGGCAATAATAGTCATAATAAAGATAGTGAAACAGTGATCACAATGGTAGTCGTAGTAGTTCATGTCATAGTAGGGTGCAGCAGGGCGTTACGGGGTGTAGTGTGGCACAGCAGCCTGGGTGGACGCGGTTGGACGCGGCAGGACGCAGTCGGACACTGCGGGGAATCGCAGAGCGTAGCAGGGTGTAGTAAGTCCATAGTGTCAGCTGCACCCAGGACCCCGGTGTAGGTGCCACCCAATTCCAAGGCGATGTTCTGGGTGAAGAAGAAGCAAAGGGACTCCGGGGAGAAAACTCCCCAGAGCTAGGTTAGTAACAGGCATTTCTGGGATTAAGATGCACACAAAAGGAGACAAGTGACAGAGAGAAGAGGGAGCGGCTCATTGTGTCCTTGGAAGGAGCTTCCCACAGCAGTCTAGAGTTATAATAGCATAACTAAGAGAGGCAGGCTAAAGACGGGCCCTGGACTGGGCTCGTACTCTCCCCTGCCGGAACGGGCTTGTACTTCCTGCCTCCCTCTACTCTACTATGCTGCAACTCCTCACTCCCTAACTAACTATTCTCTTAGTAATATCACTGCTGATTGACAGCATATGTTTCAGTCTCTATTTGAATGATAAAAAATAAAAAAACACACCAACAGACACTCTCATTTCCCACAGCTTGTCTATTGACCTTTTGGATCCCACCTGTGACAGGTTTCTTAAGGACTCTCTGCTCCCTGGTCTGTGAAATGATGAGTTTGATTTTTTTTACATTTTTTTTCCAGCATGTTATAATTCCCCTTTTCAGCTTCCACCTATATATTCCACCTCATATAGCAATACCACCACATACAGGATTAGCACATTACAAGCAGTCTCATAATAAGGACAAATGACATGGTATGCAAAAGAATTATTGACTGTGTAACTGTTAGATTTTATGAAAAATCATACAACCAAGTTGAACAATAATATCAATTATGGACCTATTTCCCAGCAAACAAAGCTGTATTTCAATTTGATGTTGATCCCATTAAGATTAAATGCGAGGAGGTGGTTCCAATAAGAAAAAAAGGAGCAGAGAAGACAGCCTAATAGCATGGAGAAGACAGTCAAATCATTACCAGAGAGTAGCTTAAAACTTCTGAGTACATTCATATGACTGACAGCATATCTGGATCAGAAGTACAAAACCTCAACCAACTGGCGCTCCAACGAGGCTGACATGAATTCAAAAATAGAGCTATGTCTGTGCTAATGTGGTTCAAATACTGCAGTCAGTACAGGCCCAGGTGAGCCAACTGTCAGCATGATGAGGTCACTGTGCTCTCTTCTTATGCCATGTTATGCTTAAGTGTCGACACAGTTCAATCAAAATAGCTCCATTTGACTGTCATTGGCATTACCGATGGTTAACGCATGCAGAGAATATATTTTTAGATGTGTGTGTGTGTGTGTGTGTGTGTGTGTGTGTGTGTGTGTGTGTGTGTGTGTGCCCATATGCACGCTTGCACACGGCTGCCACCGATTATGCACATACATGATCCCCTGGAGGAAGACAATAATATTGGCATTAAACACCTCAAGATTCTGCTGGTTTTTAATATATCTTAAATAATGTCAAGAAAAACACTGGAACATCACACAAAAGCCACAGTCAGTGTATAATGCTATCTCATAACGCTACAGATCTCTCTAACAACATTGACATAGGGAGCAGACAAACAAATGTCAGCCCCTATAACATATGAAATACTTAACGTAACCAATTTTCTCCTGTCAATCAACCTGGGAATAATGACAGACGGCTGAGAATCAATACGCCACAATTGAATTTTTCGACTCCCAAACATGTCTCACTCTGCACCATAAAAGACTGTCAAATGTCATGAGCTGCGGGTGGAGTCTAAAGATTTATTTTATTTCCACCGCTGCAGTCTATTAGCAACAACGTTCCTTTTACCACCAGGGGAAAAAAAGCAGGTCCAGACTCTTCTGCTTGTTTTGCCAGCGAGTGCCCAAGGACAATGCTAGATTTGTATGTGCACTAACTGCTCCAATGTAATGAATATGCACGTTTTGCAACTGACAGCAGCCTGTGACGCACATGCACGTCTGTTGGGACATTTGCAACGCCTTGCATGAAATTGAGGCAGCTTTATTAATTGGTATTTTAGAACATTTATTATTCTATTGTTAGGACAAAAACTTGATTTTCTATCTGTCTAGTTAGTTATAACCATACATAGTTATACAATAATTTTATAATAACGTGTTGTTCTATTTCTTGTTATTTCCCTTAAATACTGAATGTTCCCATGACCTCTTCCTTGAATGACACAACAAGATTTTCTTTACTGTTAACCGCCACTGTAGCGGAAAATAACAGAGGATGAAGCTACTGAGCATTGTGGTCTTTGTCTATCACCTCATTTACAATACGGTGCCCTCTGCCTCACATAATCAATTAAAAGACGGCGAGGCTGAAGAGGCACCCTACCAGTCACAGAAGTTTACATCAAAAGGAAGAGATGCTTTTGAAGACTTGCCTCATCCTTGAGATTCTTCCCCGAGAATGCAAGGACAGATTTAGTCACTGATAGATGTGGTTCTGGCCTACTTCAAGGTCTTGCCTAAAACGTATCAGATTGCGCTGCTGCATTGTAGTACAGTATTTCACTGCTGGGCTCTCTGCGAAGAAGAAAACACTGGCTAGGAAAAGTGTTCACTTCAGGAAATACATCATTTATAATTATGCTAATGAGTATATTTTCAGAGCCATAAATTGGACCAGAACAATAACTTCTGAACTGTTTTCTGCAGTTAAAATCTAACTACATAAAATTAAAGTAACCTTGACACCTGATAGGATTTTGCAACAAAACCCTGACTTTCTTAGGGCCATCTTCATCATATTATTGGCCCTGTCACTGTCATCTTTATCCATGTCTAGGTGAGCTAGCTAACATCTTATAACAGACAGAAGCCAACTAACAGAGAGGAAGGGGCTGTCTCCAAATTAAGGGCCGTTTTATGGTCTAACAGCTGTGCCGGTAGTATTGATTACCAGACACTGTGAATGAGCCTGAACAATTTTTTATGAAGTGAGGAATTCTGGGTCTGTATGGCTGGCGCCGAATGGGAGTGACCACAAGATGTTCTATGTGGCCCGCTGGCTGTTGCGGAAATATTGATGTGTCCTGTTCACATCCATGTGCCAACAGACGCCATTATTTGATATGCACTAAGCAGTAAAACGGTCCATTCTTACTGCAACCAGATATATTGTTAATGGCCAGTGCTTTAAATGTCATCTCTATGTGTGCTGGGAGTTGTCACAGGAGTTTGTTAGACTTCTTTATGCAGAGAAATTGATAACTCAATAAAATAAAAGGGACTTGAGACATTAATGTTGTAAATCATACATCTGGGCAGCTGCAAGGGTGAAACTGAAAAATTATGATTTACGAGTGAACACACTGCAAAAAAAGGCCCAGTCATTTAGGACTGGGATCTGACCTGTATGTATTGCAGCGTTTCTAGTCTGCAATATATTACACCTTCATTTAAATACCATAAACACATAAAGCTATGGTTGAAACATTGAAACATGACTGTGTGCTTGAATTTAATAAAAACAATTAGAAATGAATGGCATCCTCTTTGACTGAATAAAACTATGCTTTTGTGCTATAAAGCAATCTCCTGTGCTATAAAGCAGTGGTAGTTGGTAGTAATCCCTTATTTTACATTTAATTATGAAAATGAGATGTAGGTTGTGTCAAATCATATTTCCCTTAAAGAAGACATTTAAAGGGTAATTTATTTTATTTATATATAATTTTTTGCAGTGCAAGCAGTGGATGTTCTTGGTTCCCAGAGACCCTTGTGGTCATCAGAGCAGGTGGCTAGAAGCTGATTTTGGCGAGAAGACAGACAAAATTGAGAGCTTGGGAGCACAGGTGTAAGAGTAATCCAATCCATTTAGAACAGAAGATAATCGTCTTTTTATAGGAGCGTATTAGAGTGCAAACATGTCCATTCATTTATAATGTATGAGAAACTATGTCTCAGCAATAATAAATCAACCCCATCCCTTTGAGTGACTCAATATGTGTGTGTGAGTTGGTGGGCGGATGTGTTTACCAGTGTCTCAGTGTGTGTGCGCCAGTGTTGATGACACAATAGCGTGGCTGGCGTCTGCCTCAAGCAGAGTTATGCAGAAGTTGTTGGTTGTTTTGCTGATCCCTCTCTGTCAGTGTCACAAGAAGCATCATCAATCATGAGAGAGAGACTGGGGGACCAGGCCACCCTTCCCTACAGGTCTCTGTTGGCTCAAACAAGCCCTGATCATTATGGGAGGATTACTATATAGGCTACAGTACATATGATGTCAGTCCTAAAGACAAAAAAGCAAACCATAGACGATGCCTCATAATAGCTCAGGGTCACTTGAGACTGTCAATACCAACATGGAAAATGATTGCCAAATTTTTATGTGACAGTGACATGGACACTTGTCTGTAATCCAAGTTTTACTTCAGTCACACACAAGTGTTATTACTTTTGTTTTTCTAAATTACATTGAAAGAGTAGTGAATAAGCATTGCAATTCTACAACATTGTTGAACTCTTGACAGGCAGTACAAAAATAGGATCAATAGTTAGATAGATATAGTCATTTTAATTCAGTTCAGCTGGAGATTGAGATGTGTTATGCTAGTAGCAGCCAACGTAACCTTGGGCCACTAACCTCAAGCACGGATGAGCAGTGGGCTACAGAGGTCTAGTAAACTCAGTTATTTCTAATGCCACAGCCCCAGTTTTGATTTATTTTCCAACTTGTAGTCTTTAGCCCCAACCAACGCGAGCTAAAGTGACATCACTTGAGGCAATGTATCAAACTTCACGTAGCTTCCTCTCAAGCTTCAAAAGGCTTTATACAGCTTTTTGTGAGGCTGTATTGTACTGTAGTACTGTACTTTGAGCTACTGTAAATGTTAACATCAGCATGCGTAAACGCTCACAATGATAATGCTAACACTCTAATGGTTATAAATTATAATCAACAGACCAACAGACGGGGACTGCCCATTTCTCCGACGCTCCATTGTTCCGACCTCTCAATAACCCAAAAAATTTCCTTTGGTCCTACAGCATTTGACCTAGAGTGGTTAATGTTAGGATAGCCGATTGGTCAGGGGATAGGACCTGTACAAATGGGGTTATGTTACCTTGTGTAAGCATGGAACCCTGGCCAATAAATGCTATTTAAAGATGGGTCTTGGCGTAGCCATAGTGGGATTCATAATATCGCTGGTGGACGTCGGACTAGTGGGCTGTAGGACCAAAGGGAATTTTTCGGGTTATTGAGAGGTCGGAACGTCAGAGGAATGACATGGCACCCCAACAGACATCATCATCCCTCGCTAGCGTGGCTAAAAATCTGAGAGCAAAGTTTGGGGTTTTGCAACCAAAAAAAGCTTCAAGAACCTGCAGTTGACAGCGTGATTTGCAACAACAAAATGCATATAGACATAAATCAGTGCTATTGATGTTTTAACTATTTAAACATCTGTCTTGTATTATGATACATTGATGAAACCACACACTGTGATTGCTTTTCAATCCATTCTTCTGCAAAAACATATTCAGAAAAGAGATGTAAAAGTTATAGTGAAAATTAATGAATTGTATTTTTACGTCAAACTGTTCACATGACCTGGGCCAGTCACCCTGTCTGTACTGTACCAGGTGTGCTGTCAGCTATTGCGTCTGACATTTGTTATCTGTTGAAAACATCTGGTTTCAGTATCCACTCTCAGAAGACGAGAAAGAGTCTTCGGTCGGGGGGGTAGAGATTTTCTCTTCTTTGGAAAGGCTCATGTCATGTTTTCATCTTCACCACAAACTTCTGCCTCCCAAAAAGCATTTTTTATACCCAATGTTTACAGAGAAACCACACCAGTGCATTGCTGTGAAATGAGTCGTCATATCAGCCATGCCTGACAGGGAAGCTCTCCTCCCCCCGACACACGAGGAGCGCAGCTCTCTCTGGTCTCTGCTATTGTAATCGAGGCTGTTGACAGAAATAGAGACAGGCAAACATATGTTCCCTCCAAAATACAGGAGGGGAGAGCCTTCTTGTTTTCAAAGAGGCCATTATCGCAGCAGTGTATCGCCACTCCTCACTGTTGTTTGAGGAGGAGTTGTCTCACGGTCTCCTCCTGGTCCCAGCTGAAACTGTCACTGTCAACCAGTTGAAACCATCCTCCTCTGGTGCACACACACAGACACACATTTACCCACTCCCATGCACAGGACACACACACAGATGTAAGCACATACAGAATTAAAAAGTAGCAGATTATATGTCACCAAATTATAGTAGAGTTAGCTAGGAAGCATTGTTAAATGTGAGATGAAATAAATGTTTTGTAGTTTGATTATAAGTAATAACATGTACTTTGGAATGTAAACTAGATTGGGAATGCAAAACATTTCAAAATTAAGTCAAAGTGAGGAGATTATATTGGAGTTGTACTCTACAATAATGATTACCTTATGAAACAGGTAATCTTCTAAAATGATGAGATAAAAAGTACTTCCCAGATGCTCACCCCCCCCTCCAAAGCTGCTCCACACATGCACCCAGCGCTGATGTTACACACATGCACACGCAGAGGGGCCTATTACCACAAAATGACAAACTAAATATTTGGGGAGGGTGATATCATTCTGGTAGGCCTCATTACCATAGTCTGAAGCACAAATGCAGTTTCAAAGACTCAAAATCCCATCTCCGTTGATCTGCCAACATGCAGAGTCTATCCTCCAACTGCCACAGCCATGCCAAAGCAATTTGTTTCTTATATTGCTTTTGGAAGCCAATATGTTTTAATTAAGGGAATACATAAGCGAAAACAACACCATAAATAATCATCTTTCCCCACCCATGACAAAGGAATTTAGTCAGATCTTTCTTTCTCATGCATGGCATACATACTTAATGAACTAAACCAAAGGGAAGGAGGAAAATATGGTTTCTCATATACAGCGCAAGTTATGTTACTTTAAATTCAGTCTTGGCCTTCAGCTGTTGTGGCCTTGACTGGAGAAAAGTAAAGAGGTGCCATGACTTCCTAAAGCTCATGGAATCTCTAAAGGTCTTTGTTTTTTCCAGAAGCAAGCAAGGCAAGCAATCGTCCAGTTATATTTCCCAATAGAACCGTCGTATGGGTTGTGTCAACTGTGCAACCGCACAGGGCCTCGCGCCACTGGCGGCCTCGCACCACTGGGGGCCTGCACGAGAACACACGTGTCTACGTGTATTTTTGCGTCACTAATGCCCTTTATGTGTTCCTGTAATCTTAATAATGCTCAATTTGTATTGTATGCTTTTTGTATTGCTTTAAAAGAGTTGACAAATGTCTAGGAACTTGGTTGACCAGGCAATGAAGTATTATATTAGAACTCTTAAACTTTCATTTTATCATTTGCATTAAATGAAATAATTGTTTGAACAAGTGTACAGACCTTTGGAGAGAAAAAACTACTTTTGCTGAGAGCCTTATGTCTTTTAGAAATTAGGTTTTCTTTGTGTTGACCAACTGCAACCAATTTCCTTTTGCGGAGTTCAGTTGGGAGCCCAGCAGAGTTCTGACAGATTTGGTTTCCCCTGTAGATGTCTTGGCCTCCACATGTCCATACATACAGTGCAGTTTCATCATGGACTCATTTTAAAAGCTAAAACAAGCTTTTTTCTGGTTATGAGTCAGCTTGGGTAAATGGATTTTCCATCTTACTATTCATAAAGAGGGAGTATCTTTCCTCCATTCCCTGTGATGTCAAAGTACAGTCAGTCATACAGAGTGAGAGCTCTGTTGGCACCCATCGAATAGACGGTGTCGCCCCAAACCCAAAGGGTTTACATGTGTGTGTCCTCTTTGTTCAGAGACATCCAGCGGCATCTGGCAACAGTATGTCCCCTTGTGCTACTTTATGGACAAGTGTGTTGTGTGATCAGGTTTCTCAAGCTTCATTTATTAAATTAAGTAATGCATCACTGTGATTTGTCTTGCTTTTTTGTTCTTTTTTTTACTGGGGGGGGGGGAGACGACATACGGTTAGGAAGATACAAGGCCTTTCATATTTTGAGACAGTGGAAAGGGAGGGAGAAAGACGTATAGGGAGTGAGAGGAGTAGAGAAAGAGAGAGCTGGGAGAGATGGAGAAACAGGGAGAGAATGATAGAGAGGGAGAGGTAAGAGATGGAAAGAAGCAAAAACAGGAAAGGGGGGGCGGGGGTATAGAGGCCCTCCTGCTCCTCTTCTTCTCCCTCGGTATCACCTCGGAGGGAGAAAACAACCTTCTGCCAGGTCGTTTCTCATAATTTGTTCGATTTGTGTGGATCCTACTTTATTTTCATTAAAAATAACTCGGAGGAAGTGCTTTAAGTTGTACACCACCTGCCCTCCCTCCCCTATGAATTTCCATATGCAGACAAGTTAAAACCGCCTCCCTACAATATATTGAAGTGTCTTGCTCTGTATCAATGAACCTTGCAAATACAAACAAATAAATATGACTGAGCTATTGGTCATACACTCGTATGCCAAGTTTAAAAACGAAATTACAGTTTAACCGTACAAGATATTAAAATGTTTCCAGCAGGTCCCTCATTGATGTCGATTGATTGAAATGTTGCTATGGTTACATGTGTATTTTGGAAAAGGGGATACAGGAATATGAGGAATCAATGGAAATCACCAGAAATTATTAATCCAATGCAATGCAGTGCCAAGCTGCACCCAGACCCATCACAGGTGAACACAGTACTCTGCTGTGTCTGACTGGTCACTGTCTGCTCTGTGCAGCCCTTTGACACGTCCATCAATACGAACACTATTGACAATCATTTAGAAGGGAAGTGAAGACAAAGTGTAGTTAACTCATCATTTCAAATTAAATATGACTTGTTAACCACGTCAGACGTTTTACTCGTGTACACGCAAAACGTAGGGTTGCTTTACAAATTTGACGACCAAGCAGAATCCAATTTCAGAACATTTTAATGATGTTTGCAGATATGGAAATGTAAAGCAGCTCAGTCAGTGGAGCTATTGCAGAGAATGTTGAAACATTAATCAAAAGGTGTTAAGTGCCACTGGTTTGGGTGCTATCTTTTCTTAATTGGATACATGCATGTGCTTGTTGTTGCATGTCTTTAAGTGTTATATTTCATCAATCAAAATGGTACAATATTTTATTAATTCAATCCACAGTGCAGTGTTATATTTCCTGACAGGCTGCTGCTGCTACTGCGGGGGCCAGAGCTCATCCCATTAGTTTGACTTTATTCTTATTCCCATCAGGTCTTTTGACTGCGAATGAGTATGAGAGGGAGGCCAAGAGGTCACTGGTGACTAATTTTCTGAGCACTCACAGATTGTGTAAGTAATGGAGCACTTATTGCATTCGCTCCCCCATCACTGCAAACAAGCCCCAAAAAATCCATACAAATTCCCACACGTAAGATAGCGCCTTGGGAAGGGAGAAGTGGCCCATCTTTAAGATATAGCGAGCAGCATGGAATAGGCCTAATGTGCAATTTAAAATCAATATCTTTAAAAGAAAAATGCCTCTCCTACCTACGACAGCATCATCTAAATATCAATAGGGCCTCTCGGTGGTACGGAGAGAGCTGGGTGCGAGGAGAGACAGATCCGAGGTGCTTTGACCAAGGATTTCACACCGTCTATCCAGAGGAATCGGGTTCTCACTGCCTCTCTTTCAATTTTAATACAGTGCCGTACTTGGCGCATGAGGTTTAATAAAGCAGCACAGTGTCTGTCAAGCCAGGTGTAGCTTCAATCCTTTCATATTCTAAGTAAATCCCAAAGAAAGGTGTTAAGGATACCAGCAGAAGAAGACAGGCAGGAAAAGAGGGAACCGAAGGGGGGTGGGCATGTTTTTTCTCATCTCTCATCTGCCCAAGGTACTATATTCTTTTTTTTCCCTTTGCAATACTGTGGATTTCAAAGTAGTGTTATTTTGAACAATGTAGCTTCTGTGCATTTCATGCTGGAATTTAATGGATTTTCCCAAAGATGACCTGTGACTTTGTTTCTCCTACAAACCTGTGTTTTAACAAGGAAACATACCATATCATCACTCAAAGAATCAATTGGCAATGTCTTCGACTTAAGTAGGATCATAATAAAATCATCAAATTCAAAGCAAACAATAAGAAGTTGTTCGTGCTACCACAAATCCTTTACATTCTCCCTTATTACATTTAGCTGTCAAATGTGAACAGAAAATGAAAGAGACAGAAAGATAACATTAAATATAGCATAATTTTCTCCTATTTAAATGGTTAGAGGTGGTCCAAACATGTGATGGATGGATATTTTTCATTTCATTTCAGTTTCATCCAGTCAGGCCTTGGAAAATGTGCTATTTTAAAGTAATTAATGTCTCTGTCTTTGCCATGTCTTGTGTTTGCTCATCTGGATTCCATGGACAGGATTCCTCTGATAAGGCCGTCAGAAGTTGATAGAAAGAGAAAGGGAGGTGATGGAAACTCTCAGAACACACTGAAGCACGATGGGAAGAAAGGAATGAAACTGTCTTCATTTCATCAAACTAATTTATACACAAAAGTAATCTATTTGTGGTTTCTCATATCGGTCACATCGTCATTGCTGGCGTGGAGTCTTCATTGGTTTTACCTTTTCCAATGTGGTAATTTGCTGCTTTGTCTTATGTCATAGTAAACCTTTGGGATTTGAACTGTTTGGTAGTAACTTTTTGACTGCCATTTTTCATTATGTTCTGAAGCTTTAAACACTAAACAATGAGTCAATTAATTGAGGAAATATTCAGCAAATTAAATAATGATAAACACAATAATAAGCTTAATTATTGTGCTGTAGAACAACACTAAACTTAAACTTCCTGACGACTTGTACAACATGTTAATCTGCTAAACGCTGTATGATATCATTCTGCTGTATCGAACACAGCTGTCTTATTAATGGACTGCTTCGGCCAAGGTCGGGGGGGGGCCTGTAATGGCGACCCCTAGATGACCCTGGCTGCACTGGCCAGGGGGGGGGTGACTGATTGGTGCTCTGGTTTGAACTGGGCATTTAAGTGTATTGACACCAGATATCACGTCTGTAAAGGTAAAGATGTATTTCATGTCTTTTAAATTGGACTGGTCTTGCTTTAATCGTTCTAATCTTGAAAAATATCCAGAACAGGGTGTCTGAAAAATGGCTAAAATTTAAATATTAACATTTGCATCTCAAAATATGTGTATTTTTCTTAATATCTTAACATATTATAACATATTACACATTATCGGTCATTCAAATCATGTTAAAATTATAACAGAATAGACTGTGTGCTCTGCTCCTGTTAGCGTGACAATGCTTGGCCCTTGGCCAACGACATGTTTTATTTAATAATGTGGGAATTTTCTACTGTTTTGCTTTCATTACAGCCTAGGAGGCTAAAGCTGAAAACAGAAACAGAAAGCCAGTTGCTTTAAAGCCTGAACTTTACGGCCCAACAACTGTCAGATGCAATATGAGCATCTGGATTCAAAAAAGGGATTTTTTTTTTTTTTTAACAGGATGTCTGCTTAATGCGGTGGTATTCTTTCTTTTTCTCTCCTCTCTCAAAATTTGTGCCCTCTATTTTGTATGCCTGAGTATGCTGGAAGTCTACAACTTTACTGGTGACCACCCATAACAACCTGGGACCATGCTAGCTCTGGGGTCCAGAGATTTAGGCTGGAAAGGAACTAAAGCCAAAAGCCGCAGGGGAGTATTTCCACAGCTAGGATGAAAAGTATGGCTCAGTCTTGGGAGTCACAGGGACACGGGGAAATGGAGAAGAGGGAGGGAAGGGTAAGGAGGGGAAATTTATTTCTGTTCTCTTGCTCCTGGGCCAGTCCGCAGGCCCATGTATCAAAAAGACCACCGCAATCAGGAGACCTGAGTGATCTTCCGCAGATCTGGTGAAACAGCAAATGTAAAGACCGCTTTCAAAATAAATAAATATTTGTCCTTACAAGTAACTCTGAGTGCAGCGATTACATTTTGATTTGTTGTCTGAACAGTTGAACACTAAAACGGGAGTGAATATGATTTGGACAACCACGTATTTCCAGGAATTTTAGAATACAACCACCCTCCAGCAATTTAACAGAGTTTCAGTCACAGTACTAGAGCAGTCTAAATACTGTAGAGCAACATTACAAAATGTAAAGGAGTCAAATGATGTTTTAGCTGAGTTAAAATATAAAGCCATAGCCTCCTGACGATAGTGAATCAGTTTACCCCAGAATCTTATAACCCAATATCTTGGTGGTTTTAAACTGATTCATTCCTTAAAGCTGCGATGAAAAGTGTCATTATGAATTAAATGTAAATTTCGGTCTTATTGACAAAAACAGCAATTGATGTTGACGTTGTAAACAGCGGCGTAGCACAAAATTTTGGGCCCTGTAGAAAGGCATTTTCTATGGGCCCCTCAAGGCATCCACAGCTATTCATTCTAGCATCTTTTTGGGCCCTCCTCATATGAGGGCCCTGGGTACTCAGTCCCCTTTTTCCCCCCAGTCCTACGCCCCTGGTTGTAACAAAGCCTAATTTCATGCCTGACAAATTTTTCAATGAAAGTATGAACAAGCAAGCAGCAAAGCAACGCACCACGGAGACAGCCACTAGCACGTGATGCATTCTAGGAGGGGCCAGGACCAGAGTCGTACTGTTTTTGCTCCAGTGACGAAAGATCAACATTTGTCTCACGGTATAGTGGATCACTGAGAAATTGAGTGAATTTCATCTGGGAGTCAGATTTCTTTGTCTTTCTTCTCCTTGCTGAAAAGCTGGATCCCAAAGCAGATGTGCCTCCGAGGCACGGGCCATCAGGTTGAAGGGTGCAGGCCGTGCTGAGAGTTGGTGTTAGGGTTAAATTTAGAGGTTGGAGGTCAGCTGAGGGTCAGGGTTATGGTCGGGTTGGGGTCGTGGTGAGGTCAATGTATCGTACCCCCTTAGGGCAGCATTTAAGTGGTCACTGTTTACTTCTGTGTCCAGTTAGAGAAATGTCATCTAACATACTGCAGCTATGAGGATGTTGTTGCACTGTGTGTGAGAAACATGAAGAATATGCAGCAATGTAATTAGAGCTGAGACGATGAACCAATTAGTCGCTGGACAGAAAATTATTGGCAACTATTTTGATAAGGAATTCATGATTTCAGTATTTCTTCCAGAAAAATGCTAAACATTTGCAGGTTTCAGCTTCTCAAATATGAGATATATTTTCTGTATCATATATGATATAAAATTGATGTTAATGTTGGCCGAATAAAACAATTTGAAGACGTTGTCTTTAGGATATTATAAAAGGAATCTTTCTCATTGACAAAATGATTAATAAAAAAAACACAATTGGCAGATTAATCAATAATGAAAATAATCATTACTTGAAGCCCTATCTAAAATATGTTGATTCGTTTTTTTACTCTGCTAATAATAGTTATTTAAACAGGTCTTTCAGGACTGTGAGTGTTGTGATTGTGGGTTCTATCACACTTATATTACCATTAACATTCTCACTGGTTCCTAGCTTAAGAATGACTTATTTACCCCCCAATATGATTTACGAGAAATGCCAAAAGAAATATTATTGACGTTTCTATGGCATCTTGCACCAGTTGTTGCTGATGTCACCCTTGGCTTTCGCCACAATGTCTGGTTCTCCCCAGTTCTCAGAGGCTGCGGCATGCTGGGAAACCTTACACCGTCCAGAGGGAGACGTGGGATGAGTCTGTGCACATGTTTCATGCTGGGGGGCACAGACAGTGTGCCATATCAGACAGCTTCCCTGCCATGTCCCCCTATACCACAGGACAGCAGTGGCTCCCAAAACCAAAATTATACTTGAGGCAAAGACAGCTAAACTAGTGCAGTCAGACTGAGGAATAGTCCAAAACACTATTGGGCATGTGAGAACGGTTCAACATTGTGACAGTAAGTAGTGTTTATAGTGTTTCACATGCGTCTGTGCCAGACAAATCCAGTTAGTGCTTCCCTGAGTGGATAGACAAACAACATTATATGACAGATTAGTCCATATCGACGATGATTAATTTAGGGGATTGTTCTGGTGCTGTCGGAAAATCTGCTGGATTGTCCCACAACTTTGGGCGGATGTCTCTGCAGCGTAAATCGGGACAGCTAGCTAGACAACTTTTGAATGAGCACGTTCCACCACAACAAGTTCCTTCCCAAGGCTATTTTGCAGAGGCACGTTATTGCGTTCGGTGCTTAGCGCCGCCCAAGACGATTGTGATTGGTTTAGAGAAATGCCAATAAACCATAGCACGTTTCTCCTATTCTCCTATCCCCGAATGCTGTGTGGACTAGCAGACCCTACTCCGTAGCACTGTGGAGGAAGGTCTGGCTATACAAGACTAGTGACAGATTAATATAAAGAAAGTTTGATATTCTGTGAATTTTAAGTTAAATGGGAGATAAGATAACTTGTGTTTACTGATATAATGAGTGTAAAAATAGAAGGAAACCGCTGTTTACTGAAATGTTAACTGGCTTGTAAAAGGTTAAGGAACTGCCTCAGGCAGCAGTATTCAAGGTTGCAAAGAAACAGGACGAAAATATTCCTCCAATTCATTATCTCCTTTCTATACCATCTCTCTATTGTATTAGGAAATCCAAGCAGGGGCATTCTCAGGCTTTGGGAGGCTTAAGATCTCATAAAATCAACTGTCACCTGCTTAGTTATTGGGTGCTTACAAATAACCAAGATGCATAACTTGAGAAAGTACCAGTCCCTTAAACCCTTTCCAGCAGGAAGAAAATAAGCTCCTTTCAATGCATTATTAATATTTTGCCTAAACTCAGTCTGGACCGAACAGCGAACTGGATTAGCCAAAGGAATTTAATATAAAATTCATGCCTTCTCTCTTTTTCTCTTTCACAGATATATTCAGTCTGTTGTTAGTTAGACAGCCACGGCATTCCTCCGAGCTCTGACAGACTCAACATATGACAGCGAGGGTGGGAGCAGAAAGTGTGTGGCCCCGCTGACTGCCATGTGTTGTCATTTAAAATGATATTTTCTGAAGTTAATGACTTATACAGGCTTATAGGTATAAATGGACAGTCTCTGGTGTTAATTTCATTGGCTGAGTGGGCCCCATAAAAAGGTCATTATGTCTGGTTTGTGTTTAACTCGTGTTTAATTCCAGGCAGCGAGAGAAGGGAAGCTGTATTGATTAAATGACAGCTTAAGGACTAGTTGTGTAATAAATAGGCCCTGTGTATTGGACTAGAGAGGAACAAGGAGTCGAACAAAAAAGATGGCTTGAAATAAGTGTCTGAGCTGACAATGTGTGGAGATGAAGGAGTGGAGAGGGACAAAATGGAGGCTGGGACACTTCAGGCTGATGTTAACAAGCAAATTAGCCACAGCGGGGCAGCCGGGACTAATCAATAGCCACAATAAAAAAAGTTGGTGCTGACCACGTAGTGTCTGCAATGTAAACTGCCCGGCTCTAGGTCCCCAAGGCCAGGCCAACAATAACCTACAACTGAGCGAGACACAAAAGGTATCGACACGGAGAGCGCTTCAATTTCCCCAGACGGCGGGGCCCTGTCACATCAAACTGGCTATTAGTCACAAATTCTGCCTGCCACCAATCCATCCCCCATTCTCTAGGGGGACCTTGTCAACTTGAAAGTTGTGCCGCTGGCAAAAGGACATCTGGTTCCACTGTAGTGTGTGTTGAATACAAGAGGCCGGGAGCTGCCTGCCTGATAAAGGAGAACAAACAGGACCACTTTAGACTTGTCAAGCCTTGTTAGTGGGAGCAAATGACAAAAGAAGGGAAGATATTAAGAACAAGAGGCTGTTTTTACGGCTCTCTGGTAAAACAGAGAAAGAGGGTCTGTGTAGTTATGATGATACTGAGCTACTGTACATGGAATAAAATGGTCTGTCATGAAACAAAAAAGATGTTAATTTCTTCTTGTAGCAATAAACTAATTATATATATTTAAACCAGGCCTATAGTGTAAGCTTTGCCAAAGACTGATCTAATAGAAAATCGGATGTCCTAATTATCCAAATATATTTTGTATTATATACATGATTTATGTCATTTTGGAAACACAGCAAGTCAGATTTTTGCCTGCAGTCCTTTGCACTACTTGTTATACGTCTGACCCTCCTCAAAGTGTCCAAACCGACATGGCTGTCAGTGGCGTGTGTGTAGCCTTGTAAATTTCAATCAGCGTCTCACAGCAGGGTGCCAAGGTTCGACTTCATTTCCCTCCACACTGAACAGGTGGTAACAGACTGGTCTTCACTCAACGCTGTCTGAGTAATCTGTCGCCCCCGACATTACTGCTCTATTAATTGCCCCTTGGTGTTCATGACAAGATGCTCAGGCGCCCCCGCTTAATGTTTAATGTGGCGACGCCTCAAATCAATGCGTGTTTAAGAAAGACACGACATGCTGACCAAGACTGCTGGATTGTGCCATTAGATAGCTGGAGGAAGGAAGTGTCACATCACTCTCGCTGTGGAGTGGCAATTGGAGAAGGCGGGATATATTATGTGGTTAATTGACTCAGACAGGGAAGTTAATGTGAATCCTTTCTGCTGAGCTATTTAAACTATCACTAATGTTAATTGTAGGAGAAGGAGGGCAGATGGTTAGTCTTTGCTTGACCCTTAAAATCCCTTAAAGACTGTAAAGAGACGAGTTAAAAACAAATAAAATGTGTTTACTTTATTAAGCATTTTCTTTGCATTTTCACCCCTAAAACCTACATTTTTTTTAACATTGCAGAATAAGCAGTGAAACTAAGCCTTTACACAAACTGTTAACAAAGGCCTGTTTAATTAGATCCTATCATCCCACAGAACATGCACATGTTCTAAAGCAGGATATTTTTAAGGAGATTTATGATTCTATTGCATTTGCCTCTTGATCGAGGGGGTATCATCTGGGAATGGATCTGGAATACAGATGAGATTGGGCGAAGGCTTAAAAAAAAAAAAAAAAAAAAAAAAAGGAGATCAATTTTAGAGGCAAAGGTTTGGCACATTTAATGAATCCATGCTCCTTCTCCCTCTCTATATCTTTCCCTCAACTCTTTCTCTGTAAGGATGAAAAAGATGAAAAGATGAAAAGAAAAACCCTCACAGAGTGACCGTTAGGGAGGTGCTCTGCGGGCAATCAATCACCAATCAGTCATTGAAAGTGCTTGTCCTGCTGTTGGAGGATGTTCTTCATTACTTACAGACTTCCAATGCGGTAACGGATGTGAGGGTGAAGGTGTGTGTGTGTTTGAGTGTGTGTATTGAAGGCAATTATTCATGGCCTTTTACTCTAACCGCCTCGGAAGGAACAAGTTTAAACCTGCGATATGGTTATTGGCATTCACAGGTGAACACAATATCATCAAACCTCTATTTCTGCCCCTTTCATACACATGTACACGCACATACACACATGCACATATCATCCTCATGAATTTGGAGTCCTCTGCGGACCCAGTGGGCTTTGGATGATCCCCGAGGTTGATATTAGCTCCCATGATAGGCATCAGAGAATAACCTAGCTTAGAATGTGTTTAGATTCGCCAACCTTAACTTCTTTTGAAGCCACAATAAGCACACTGGACCTGGAGTTTTTTTTTTAAGAATGAAGCTAAAATATGTTTACAGTGTGATATTGCTTCAGAAACACACCTGGAGTCATGTTTAAGATATTTTTAGGGGAGTACACAAATTAAACCAAGGGTCAAAATGAAAATTAAAGTACATTTTTGTTAATAAATAAAAATGACCAAAATTCTAATAAGGATTATATAAAAAGATACATTAATTAAAAATAAAAACAAAATAAAGATTGGTGTTTCATACAAAGTAACAACCACCAAATGACAAATTCCCACTGCAGCAACATACAATAGAGAAAAGAGAAATATTCAGCCCTATCCCACAGCAGATATCCCACAACTTATTAGATGCGTTGCTGGAATACCCTATTAGGAATGAAGAAGGGAGGTAGAAGGGAAAGGGGGCTTTACTTTAAATTGAGGAAGTGCCAACGCACATTTATTGGCTCTAATGTGGCACGGGCGACCCCCGTCACAATATTGGAGCTCCGTGGGCTGGTGCTGCCACAGTGGGGGGACATAATAACCTTTTTAAGGGTGCGGCGTGCTGCCGACTCACAGAATAAAGACTTCACAGTCAGCGCCTTGCGAGAAAACGGAGGGCCTCGCCCCAGATGAACATAATCTTTTGTTATTATGCTGTTAATACGTTTTCTTTCCACGCGCTGATCTCAAACAAACCCACCCCCAGCGCCCCACAACCACCGCCTGAAAAAAAGGATTTATTCCTATGTTCATCTAACCTTGTGAACAGAGCTACAAAGTCTCAGTATATTAGGGGAACAATGTTTTTTTTCTATACACAGTCATTAGAAATCATGTACAGGTATTAAAGTCAACAGAAGTGAATAATTGTGTGTCTTGCTGAAGGAAAAAAAAAAAAAAAAAAAAACACACCTTCCAATCTACTACATCAGCCACAACACGAAATCCCTGTCATCTCCCACAATCCCTTTCACCCAGTGTGCTGACACCAAGTGGTTTTGTGGTTTTGTGTCGCTGCTCTGTGTGGCAGCCAATCGAGCAGGCCATTGATTAACAGATTGGAATTATTAACTGGGGGATCATCCATCCCACATCGCCCATGTCATTTCCATTACGCCTCATTTCAGAGACAACGCACGGCAGAGGAGATGGGCCGGGCAGAAAACCTCCTCCTCATTAGCATTCTAATTAAGAGGCCATCAGATAATGATCAATCAAAGCAATCAGCAGGCAGACAAGCAGCGGCATGCAGATGGAGAAGAGGTGCATCTCGGAGCACAAACATGCACACAAACGCACAGTTAAACACACAAATAAGTTGTTATATGTATTTTTCCTAGGGATTTGGGGGAAAAGAAAACATCTTGTACAATGCGCCTTTGTCATTTTATCTTGTCATATGTGTGTGGCATTGTACATATATCACAGTATTGAATACAATTCAGGGGAAACAAACATATATTATTATTATAAGTCACAGCTAAGCGACAACAGAAATCCATTACAGTAATTTCAGAACATGTCCTTAAAAATTACATGATTGCATTTATGAAAAAAAACTACATTATTTTAACAACCTTTAACCCTTGTATGTTGTTCATATCTTTGTTACACAGCCAGTTATCCCAGGTCTGGTGGACCCACCACATTATTAGGCTTTTAAAACAATACAGCCATAAAAATTTATGTAAAAATACTTAACAGATGTTTACTTTAGCTCAATTACCAATTATATATACATCATGTATGGTTCATATATGCCATTTACCCCTGTGAGATCACATTTATGATCATATGATCATTTTCGTTTTTTGTGAGAAAACAAGGAAATTCAATTAAAAAAATAGAAACAAGATTTTTGATCATTATTGGTGCTTATTTCTTAGAACTTAATCAGAACAGGTGAAAGTGCTTGAAATGTAACAATTTTGTAACTTTGTGTGGGAATAGTAGGTGCAGAAAGACAACATAGTTTCATAGCACCTACATTTAAATACACTCGGGTCCATTAGACCCGAACACCTCATATGTAATAGTTATGTGTAGGGGGGGTGTACCGTGTGCATTGAAAATAAGTCAATTTTTTATGTTCTTCACAGAAAATGAGCCAAGGCCAGTGAGTTTGAGTTAGAAGAAATAATAAATAGCATAATTTTTCTTTTAGCAAACATTGAAAATGGGTCCCACAGACCCGAACACCACACAAGGGTTAAAACATATTCACCTCCCTTGGAAGTTGTCATATTTAATGTCTTACAATGTTGAATCAGAGTAGATTTAATGTGTTTTTTCGACACTGATCAACAAAAAAAGACAAAGGGACAAAGACATATCTACACAGTGATTTGTGGTGTGTAATCACAAATATAACACACAAAATACATGTTTGTGTCTGCAGTCAACTGGTTTTAGAAGTCACATAATTTGTTATAATTTGAATAGAGTTTACCTGTGTGTATTCAGTGGGTTTCAGTTGATTGCAATACATCTATTTCTGGAAGGGGAGTCAGTATCATGACAAAACCTATGCAACAAAGACAAAGGATCTAAAAAAGCCACAATAAACCTACTTTTTTGATGCAGCATTGTGAGATGATAAGCCATGAAAACTTCAAAGAGTGGTGAATACTTTCTATACGCACTGTATCTGCAGCACCAGATGAATAAAATAACGTTACATCTGCAAACGAATATTGCAACATGTTTGACGTTTAAAGTAAAAGTCTACATGCTCATTCATGTGTGTCAAGGGGTTATGTGATTCTTTGGCCCCACAAACCACACATTGTTTGGGGAAGTGTCTTTGGCCCAACAGCAGCAGTGCGATGGACCACCACCTCTACGCAGGCATGCAGCAGTTATAAATAAACATAGACCCTGTTTGGCAATATGTCAGTGCTTTAGTGTTTTATGAAGCAGTGTTTTATACCACCATTCACATTAACTCCATAAAGCCGTGCGGCCACCACTGGCGACTCAACGCCAGGCCACTGCTGCTGCACAATTATGCAGAATCCCATTGGCTTTGATTTAGGAACTATCAGCGGGGCCGAGCTGCTGGGCTGAGAATCGAGGTGTGGAAAGGAGGCGTCATTGATTGAATTTTATGTCGTTGTTGTTGAAGATCTTAACATGCCAGAATTTATAACCCGGAGAATAATAATGTCATATAAAAGCTGACAGAGCAAAATAGGGCCTCGCACTTCATCTCTGCCGCAACCCACCACCACTGGGGCGGCCCTGTCACAGCCATTCTCCATTTCAAATGTATCCCCCCCCCCCCCCCTCTCTCTCTCTCTCCTTTTTCTGAAAATGAAAAATTTGTGTTTGACATTGGAGAAAAAAATCAATATGAACTTATAAACCATACATAGTGTGCACTTCATTATTTTGTGACAAATTTATGTCTACTTTTCATGATATAATAAAGCAGACATATACATTATATATCGAGATATATATATATATATATATATATATATATATATATATACACATGTTGAGTGACTGGATATAGAGGACTCAACATAAAACATTCCCACAGTAAAATGGATGCTAATTACTTACAGATTTATTTATTTACTTTATATGTATTCAAACTATAATGAGTAGAAAAGGGTGAAACTGTAAGTATTATCCTATTACTACGGGCAGTATAGTCAAATATAAAAAAGGGCCTAATCCTTACAGTTAAAACCACATATTATAGACTGCAGCTACATGCATGTAAACAACTATACACAGTGAGCAGATTGTTTAAATAAACTTAATGTTGGTTCCTAATTTACCAAGTACAGTTTCATTTTATGACATCATCTTTAGTTATAAAATAGTGAATCATTTTTCTGTGAACTTCATATGAACTGAAATACAGAATGACAACAATTCATCTAGTTTTGCCTGCAGTTAACCATGACTGTTTACTAATAACTTAGAAAATTAGTAAGCAATCTTCTAAAATTTGACTCCAAAATAGAATTTTAGATGAATCCTTATCCAACTTTGTAGCACTTACACAAAGTATGCAATCAGCTAATACCTTGCAGACCCAGAAATTGTTACTTATGTTGGGAAAACTAAAAACAGAAGCCCAGTTTCTCGTGTTACTGTCCTGCCTAGCAGTGCTGTGCTTTTAAACACCCCCTGATATCAAATAGATGTGTGCATCACATCACAGGTGGCATGCCCCCTCCCAAACTATGGTGCTGCAGGTATCACTGAGAAACCTTTACACCACCAGCACCATACTGGCACACAAACACACAGCCCTGTCCAGACGTCATATTAGTGCAGCGTAATCTCACTCCCCATCTACAAAACAAATGACATGACGTTGACTGAGCTGAATTATCGAATTTTCATCGGCTGCCTTAGGCCATGTAGGGACTGTTCAATTTTAGCCTGAGGAGGACACACCATTAAAGGAGATGAGTCAAGATGAGTCAAGAAAGTGCCTCTTCTGATTGCCCCGAGAAGCCATTACCATCCAACTGCAGCAGGACGCCACTGGTGGAGTGGACACATGCCCCAACTTACACATACATACTGTACAGACACAGGCAGGCATGTATTCAAAAATGCATGCACACATACATCGCTGAAAATCCACATATCCCCATCCTTACCCCATCCCATCCCACCCCCCTGCTGCAGAAAGCAGATGCAATTTACATGAGTTGAAGGGAGGTGACAGGTAGCAATCAGCCTGGGGAATAGGGTTAGAGGCTGACGCCCGGTTGCGTATTACCGCCTGCCAACCAAAGCCTACAGATTGCTTATACCAGGCCACGACCTCCGACCCTGCCACATATCAACCAATTGCCCTTTAGTATAATTATGTGGAATAATCTTTTAGAGTTTGATTCGAAGGAGATAGGGAGGGAGGGCCAGTTCTAATTTATTTTTTTAAGAGATGGCTTGTTAATAAACACTTTTTTGGGCCCGTCTGGCAGCCATAAGTGAAATACCCTTAGTACTAGAGGTCAGATATATCTATTTGCCTGTGCATCTGTCAGTCAGTCCAGACAGACATCTACACTGGACTGGTTGTAGGTGAAGACCGTCGGGAATGTCATTATCCCGTGATGATGTTTTAATGATAGTATCATTGGAGGTGGCCCTCTTGGATCTGTCAAAATATCATCACATTGTTTAGATGTCATTAAAATTTCATGAAGTGCAGTGGCAGGCGAGTCCTGCCAACAACCTGATGTTACCTTCAGCCTTGAGATTACATCTTTCATCCTTTTCTATTTTATATTTCCAAGACGCACCTCATGCTGGGTCTGCAATCATCGCTGGGTTGCTGAACACTCAAACCAAAAATAAAGAATCAGGGAAGTATTGAAAAATGATTAGTCCATCGACAGAAATGATAATCCATGTATTGTTTAAGCAAAAATGCCCCAAAAAAATCCAGCTTCTCAATTGTGAGGATTTGTTGCTTTTCTCTGATGTAGATCATCATCAAACACTGTCATCAAATAGTGTTGTTAGGACAAAACAAGCACTTTAATGACACAGACATAGCCTCTGGGAAGGTGTGAGGGGTTATCTTTCATTTATTTCTGACATTTCAAAGACTAAGCAAGCCTAGTCAATTTTATTTATATAGTTGAAAATCACAAATTTGCCACAAAGGGCTTTACGATCTGTAGCAGGTTACAACACCCTCTATGATTAGATCCTGGATCTGGAAAAACATGGGGTAATATTTTCTTCCAGGTTGGACAGACATGCAACATATGTGTACAGCGTACACAGAAATAACAATAGTAAAGACACTATGGAAAAACAGAATGACAATACTAGGTAAGAATATGAATCTGAGAAAGATGTTGAGCAACTTCCAAACACTTGACAAATGATAATAATGGAGAGATTAATTGGTGATGAAAATAGTCATTAGTTTTAGGCTAGGCTTAACTGAATCCTTTGGTCATTTTTTTTCAACATCTGAGTCTTCATGGTCCATGCCCAAAATAAGTGTAACAGCTTGTTGCTTATACATTTTAAAACATGTTTTCACACTAAGTAAAAGATAGAAAGCTTATTTCATGTTTAAAAATAAAATAAAATGTCCAGTAGGCATAAACCCAAACACATGGAAGCAGTGTTGAATTTCATTAAAACTCACTTCTGACAATTACATTACTGTGTTTATTTTTTTCGGTGTCTGATCTTAACCTTGGCCCGTTAAAAAAAAAATCATGAACTTAACCCTTAAGAGTTTGGTATCCCTTCGACGCCACACACAGCCACATTAGTAGCAGGGTCTGACCTTAATCATACAGTCCCATCAGAAACCCGCTGACCTTAACCTCCCAGGAGAACTCTCGCCATTCACACACTCACTGGGACCCCCGGCTGCCCATTTAGTGCTTTAATGGTGGGAGGCGCCTGCTCAGTCACCCATTTCATTGTGTCCCCCCTCTGCCGTACACCCCCGCACGCACACACACAGTGCACGTGTACACACACACATTGGAACACATAAGTCTACGTGCACACATGCACACAAAGGGTTTGCATCAACACAAACACAAACCGATATTGCACCAGCCTTCTCTCCACAGGGGGTTAACATCAACATATGTCCCTGTCACACACATAAAGGTGAAGGTTGTAGGCTTGTGTGGCCACATGTGAGGCTGTATGTAAGAAATAAAATGTGAGTCAAATCCTGATTTTCCCTTTCAATTTACAGACTTTTTTTTTTTTTTTTTTCAAAAGTTGTTCGAGTTTTAAAACCAAGACTTTTGACAGACTTCTTGGCTTTATTGGAGGCGTGCGACACAGCTCCCATCCACTCTGTAGTTTGAACAGTCTGTAAAGGGCAAAAAAGAAATCAATTCCACCCTGATAAATGTAAATAAGGTCTTATCGGGGCAGCAGCGACGCATCGACAGCATCAAGCGAGCAAATGTTCCACTCGCTTGCCTGTCATTTAACTACATCACCGGATCACTTCTCCATATTTTGCCCCGAGGACAACCAATTCTCCATCACATCTGCGTACATATGAGCTCACATGTGTGGGTATGTGTGTGCATGTATAATAACGTATGTGTGTGTGGCTTTCATTTTTGCTTGTGGACAGCATCACTTTACATTTATTGAAATGAGCAGATCTCCCTGAGGCGCTTGTGTGGAGCTGAGGCCTGCAGCCATGCTAGCATCTATCGACTCTCTAGGATTAGGGCTGGCTGAGGCAGCCTCTCCCCAGTGGCCCCGGCGAGGTGACCTGCACCAAGACAAAGTTCAGCAAGGGAGAACAGGGTGAGCTCTCCCGGGCACAGATTAGGGGCCCTGCCTCTCCCAGTGGAGACATGAAAGTGTGAAATGATACGATGTGTCTCTGTGCGTGCACTAGAACACACACAAACAGTCACATCAAACAGGCTCAGGTTTGTTCAGGCAAAAACTCCAATTAGGAAAACATGTCACATGTGACAGGTGGATACATTTATCAGTGTGATTTTACACTAATACACCACTGCCTCAAAACACACACATTTATTGAGTTGTACTTGAAAAAATAACCAGAACTCACATTTACATATACTACATCTCAATGTGCTGCTCTCCAGGCAAAGGCAAGGAAAACTTTGTTTAAAAAAGCACATTTTCTATAAATTGGAAACTAAATAAACTTTAAACAGTAAAAAGCAAAGAAAGCAAACATACAAACTATTCAATCATTAAGATGTAATACTCATTATTGAGGGTCATAAAAAAAGAACAGTTGTGAGGCGGCTTTAAAAATTGGACGTCCATGGACGTTATTTTTTGAGAAAAAAAAAATGAAACTCTGTTCCGTGTGTCTGATTTAGTCTAGATTTAGCCCACGATGGACATCATTTTCGGTTCACAACATTAAATCAAATTATCTACATGAAAACTTTTTGTTTCTTAACATGTTCTGCCAGCCAATTATTGGGCCGCTTTTTGGCAGTTTGCAGATTATCTGTATCTGCGTTTTCTTTGACAGACAACCGATAAAGTTAATTAATTAAAAAGTGCGCTACTTCGGCTCGTTTCTAAATTATTAAATAATTGCTTAAAGCATCTAAACAAAGTTTAGTGTTGGATTTTGTAACATTCCAAAATCTAAATTTTGACTTAAAGATTTTGTATGCATTGCATATCGGTTCCAATATTGATTATCGGTTAAATTAACTACTGATAATCGGTATGGGTACCGGCCTTGAAAAACCAGTAGCGGTCGATCCCACATGCCTCCCATTTATTCAATCTTTTCTTATGAACTTGCAAGTGGAGTCTGTCTGAGAGCCTCACTTGCATTTACAATAAATACATTGCAAAATGCTGTTCCCGTCACACACAACAAACATGTTGACATTTTACAAAACATAGTTCTATATCAGCAAGGCTGCACAGGCTAACAGCAAGCTAAAGGCCGCTTCACCAGATTTTAAATTGACCCAATATGTCTCAATTGTCCAATAGTTAGTAAATAAAAGCAGTTTCTCATCTTAACATCAAGTGACTCTGTCTTTACAATGTTGGTGATGCACAAGAAATGAGGACTTCTATGTTTCTGGCAGCAGAAATCACTGCATTTCGGGATAAATAGCAAAAAGAACAGGCTTGTTAGCATAAACAGAGATAGCTACCACACTCGACCAGACCGCAACCGACCAGACAGAGAAAAGAGCACAGACTACAAAGAACAAATATATAAATGCCAGTAGCGGCCACATATTAGTTTGCCAAGTGATCCCTGGGAACCGCAGTGCAAAAACAACACAGCAATGACTCCTGAGCACCAAATATGTCACCAAATAAAACAATAAAAAAACACAAGAATGTTGTGGTTTAAAACTTTATTACACGTGACGTTTTCGTTTTGCAATCAAAATAATCACATACATTTGAAGTGTTCCTTAAGTAAGACATTTCTCAAAAAACAGCTACATTTGTTTAAGTTGGTTCTTTCAGAGTATCGTTCACTGATCCCTACCTAAGGCCACTAATTGCAGGGAGAAATGCAAAAATCTGTGTTCAAACAAGGCCATCCATTACACCATGGCAGGCAGGGATATTACAGTTTTTAGATGTTAAAGTAGTAATTAAGGTTTCAGAGATTTTAATTGGTTCTTTTGTTTCAAATAAGCCCCTTTGCCTTTGAAGCTACAATGAACAGGAGTATTCTTTTTTTTATTCATCCCAAGAATTTCCCACCAGAAACAGGATCCACACAGAAACATACAATTTTGATTTTCTTTTGTTTTCTGAAGCAGTGTAACAATCACATTTGCACTTCACCAAATGAAATATCACTCTTTCTGTTAAAAAGCAAGATGTTTTGCATACTGTCATTCCATACAGGAATTGGCTAATCTGGGGAAGGAAAGAGGGGAAGGCGGGTACAAAGAATGAACTCCTTAAGTCATGAAGTGGCTATCTTGCCTCTGAGTGGTATCATCATCATCTTCATCATCATCACCACCACACAAACCCCTCTCTTCTTCTAGACTGAAGAGGCAAAATAATTGGATTCTTTCCCACAAATAACACCTTCACCCCTGAGCTTAATTAACTAGACAGACTGCAGGGCCAGGGTCCATTCTCCACCACTCTCTCCAGGCTCTTAGTGAGGAAGAGAAAAACCCAGCTGTTATTGCCCACTGGCCTTTATTACCATGGCTGAACGGTAATATAGGTTATTAGGGCAAGTTGTTGTAAGGAATGGTCTTTTTTTCACTAGCCCATTATATTGATGTGCAATACTGATCCTGGCCTCTATAAAAAATCCTGACTAAAAAAATGTAACGTTTTGGACAGCAGAATTTTGTAAAACGTTAACACAAAATGTTTCTTTCACCATACAATTCCACGATAATCGACATAAGGCATTGTATGTATCTGTTATGTGCATTTATCTATCCATATCTATCCATCTATCTACCTAATATATGGTATTGAGCCTATTTATATTTATCTATCTCCATCGATATCTATCTATCTATCTATAACACAGTACAATAATAACCTCATTGAAAGATGACAATGTGCAATAGTTTCTCACCTCCACACAATCCTCTGAGGTGTCATTTGTCTTGGGGGGGGGGCATGAATGACAGTAGTCAATATACTAACAAATACAGGCTTTGACAAGTACTACAACAAACAGACGAAGACTAAACAATCTATCACAGGTCAGCTGATGCTACGACACCATTGGTCAATGCATTAACAGTAAAAAAAAAAGTAAGATCAACTTAAGGGGATAGTGTGGTCTGTGGATTTAAAGGGTTTGCTTTATTACCGTGGGTGTTGTTTTATGGCAAAGTGTATGCAGTACACCCACCGGCCCTCCTATATGCCACCGTTCATATTATAACTCTTCCTAAGGTCCTTAGGGCCACTTTGTATGGAGGAGTTGCCATTTTGCTGTCACTGGTCCCCCCACACTTCCCTTCGCCTCTAAAGCTCCATGTTTGTTGTTCCATTCTCCTCTAGATCTCCCAGAGGAGCTCCCTCATTTTAATATAAATAGAATGCTTCATCATGCAGTGGCACAAACTTCCCCATGTTGCATTGCTCCAGTGGCATTAGCAGCGGCAGCCGAAGTATGAGGACATGCCGAGGGGATGGAGCAGTGGTAGCACGCAGACAAAAAGCAAACATGTTTTGTTATAGTTTTAAATGGCTGGTCTGGTTGGTTTGGTCTTGGAGGCAAAATATGGACATGTAGCAACAAAGAAATATGATGCTGAATAGCAACAAGAAGAAGTAGCATTCTGCCGGCCAAAGATGGGGTTTATTTCCAAGTGGCTTGATACAAAGTACAAATTGGGCTTCTCTTAAACATACGATAGAGCAGCAATCAATTCTCTCTTGTCAGTATGCCAGTGGGCTCGCACAGACATGAGGGATTTAATAGCTGACTGATGGGCAAACTGCAATTCTATTGAGAATTTTTCCCTTTTTTATGTGTCAGATGAGAAAGCCGCTGAGATCTAAGAGAAAGCACTTCTTAGGCAAACTGGACCATGCCTGCCTCGCTCTAATCAGATGTGCACAGCTGTATCCCAAATGCCAGAGGGATCATTTGACGAGAGATATTTGCAGCCCCTATCGGCTCAGGATTTCTGCTCTCTCCTCTGTAGTGGTAAAGAGGCCTGAAAAGGCCAGCGGGGCTAGGACACAGCCTGGGGCACTAACTGCCAATAGCTTCGCCCCAGAGAAGCACTGACTTGTGCCTTGTGATCGGTGGACACCTAAAGCCGCCACCATTGACTAATTGTGCTTCATCTGGGTGCAGGATCCATCTTGGCTAACAAGAAAGCACTAGAGGTCTTCATTTAGCTATCAAGCCTGCTCTCCCCAGGGAGGGTTCTGAGTGCAGCTGCTGTCCTTGCTCCTCTCCCAATCAACACATCAAACGCCAAACCCCAATTCATTTTCCTCCCTCCCTCTCCCCTCCGCCTCGCTCCCCTCCCTTGCTCCATCTCGCTGCGATAGAGGCAACAAGGAGGAAAGTTCCAGGATGGTGGAACCAAAGAGCAAAGAGAGACACAGCGGTGAATACTGAGCGGCAGCTTTAGCCCAGCCCTGCGAGCTCTCTGGATTTAGCAGGATATTTATTCTTTTATATCCAGACAAAAGAGATTGCACATGCCCTCCTGTGCTCACCAGAGTCACTGCGGTAAATCAGCAAGAAGTAGCCCGAATATAATCTGACTCCATTATGAAGATTCTTACAAATGCTTGGCAATAATCTGGTGTAAACAATGTGGCAAACGTAGGCCTAACCTTTACACGTGGATAGGATCTGACTGACAGCAATAATATGTATTTATTCATTCATTCATTCATTCATTTATCTATAGCCTGATTTATCCAATCTTTCATCTTATACCAGATTTTGTCAAAAATGCAACTGTTTGTCCTGCTACTGTTTATAAAACGTTGGGAGATTGTCACAATGTTACTCGTCTTACACTGCAGTTAAACACATTATTTCTGCTGATTTCAAAACATTTCTTCAGAAAGAAACTACTTTGTAGACCACAGTCGTATGTTTCCTCTTCATCCTGTTCTCTTCGTCTTCTTGCCCTGTTTTTATTACATACAGGAATCTAATAACACGCACATAACCCAACAGCTCCCTGTCCTCTGTCAGCAGCAGCTCATGTGTTTATTAAAAGCTGGGTTTAGCATATGCCTTGATTAGATTCTTAATTACAGAAAATTACCATAGAGCCACAAAAAGTATATGAATGTCCTCCAGGAAATAAGAACATATTAAAGGGACTTAATTCCTCTATTATGATCACTTTGGAGAGGCTGCTCACACCGGTTGTGTACAGTCTTACACCGTAAAATGTATGTATCGCAGCCTGCGGTTGTGTGAAATGGTGGCTTTAATCCAGTTTATCATTAGATGTGATGTCACTTCCTATGCTCTTTTAAACAAAGCAGGGATCCCCACCTGACAGTTCAAAGAGAATGGCAGTGATGTTAAGCATTTGTTTTCAGCAATTCTTTTCAGTAATAATCCTATTTTGCTTTATCAGATCAAAACGCCTGTTAACATGGTGGTTGTCTTTTTATTTACATCCATACAGTCATAGTTACTTGTGTACTTTTGCTGGATGAGTTGCACGTTCATTAGGCCCTTTAAACAGCTTAAATCCTATTGTCAAACTAAACTAAACTTCTGATAGTTATGCAAGAATATTGGATTGATAAAACACCAAAATCATTGATCATATTTATTATTTTAGTAGCTTTTAATATTGATTTTGGCACACAAAAAAGGAGCACTATATTATCGCTAATTTGGAAAAGTTGTTCATTACACTTCTTTTATCTTAAACATAAAATACTCAGTAAAAGTAACTATTGCAACTGCGGTTGAAAGGGTACCATGAATTGCAATTAACTGATTTTATTTTATTGAACTTTTGTATTATTAAACAAAAACAAATGTTCTCATTTTTTTGTCATTGTTGCATCAAACCCTGTCCTCCAGTTTTGTCTATTTTCCTTTTGAAACCTAAACATAAATGGGCTAATACATGCATGGAAGTAAAGCTACATTCAGGACTAATAAGTATAATTATAGTGCTAAAAAGATGACATTATGGAGAAATTATATGTAGAGTGACATAGTGTTAAAGTGTTTCCCTTTTATTATTGTGACACTGACTGTGTTATTAGACAAATTCCTCTTCCTTTATTGCATCCACAATTAAAGTGATTGTAGTCCATGTGTCCATCACATCCCACTGGAGTATGACGTTGACACTCAAGGTTGCATCTGTGTAGCATTACAGGTTTCACATATAATGTGACATCAATAATAAGAAGGCAATCATTTGAATAGGATGTTGCACCAACTCATATTAGTGAATATAAATTGGGTAATTAAAGCACAAGTTTAAGCTTGTTCAACTTTGATCTGAATGTCATCCTCAGCTGATGGATCTGTCGCATCCCAATTGCCAATAATCAATAGCTACCAACTATTAGTCCAGTTTGGTGACAACAAAACAAACATGTGTGTTGTTGTCTCAGAACCATGAGTAGTAAAACAAAATGGCATTTTGAATTGAGATAATGAAGCCCTTTTAGGCGACTGGGTGTTGAGTTATTTCTACACCAATCAATAGGCTGGAGAAAAAAAAGTCAATAAACATATGCGTAAATTGATTTCATCTGCTTATTATCATATAAAGCAGCCTGGTAAATATGCAACTAATTACTAGTCACACTCCAATACCAAATGCAAAAAGTGATGCTCATGACTCAACATTCAATACGTTATTATTTCTATATCGATAAAAAACACAGGAAATTTGTCAAGACAAAAAAGCAATTCTTTTTTGCATCTTTTTTCTTCTTAAATATTTCCTATATACTTTTGGACACAGCTTGCCAAAATATTCCTCTGCAAGGAAAGACAGATAATACTTTGAATATTAGTGACTTTCGCGTTTTCTTCAAGCTCATACTTTGTTTTTGCAGGATAATATCTAAATAAGACAATGATAAATTGTGTGCGTGTGTCTTCCTCTACACATTTCTTTTTCACAAAGCCATCCCACTTGATACTATAAAAAAACTCTAAATGCTCTATGTGTCACTATATCCACATCACTGCCCTCCTTGGCATGTTTATCCACAGGCATCCATGCCATCCAGTTCTGCATCTCGAAGATGCCAACCGCACAACATACCATCCTGCCATATTTTCCAACCCTAATTCACCAAGCCATGCAAAATTTCTTGCCTAATCCCGAGCCCCCCCCTTTGCTCGCACTCCCTTTCCCGCTGGAGTTTGGTTATACGATCTGGAGAGATGACTGATTTCCCGTTCCGTCCAATATCACTGAGTCGCTAGTCTCCTGCCTCCCTCCTCTAACAAGATGAGCTGTTTTCCATTTGGGCCCTTAATGCCACTCTGGGCTTCATTTTGCAGATCCCTGATGTACCACAGTGAAATCATAGCCCTGGACTCAAACATGCTTGTTGATCTTGAGATTACTGACCCACACAGGTCCCCCCCCCATCTAAACCCTGTCCGCCCTCGATGAGGAAACCCAGGCACGGGATGATATTGAGATGTCTTCCACTGCTTCTGTCTCTCTCTCTCTTTTTTTTACTCCCTTTCTCTTGCTCTCTAACCACGGTCGTCCACAAGTGCTCACAGCTGCTCGCGCCACCGTGCCGCTAAACGGGTTTTAAGACGGGTCCCAGTCGAGCCTTCTCTCGCCCAACCAGGAGGCAGAGCCCTGGATCCAGACCTTTTTAAGTGATCATCCTTGTATCATAACAGATTAAGGGCTGCTGCTGCTCTGGATTAGGCCTAATCTAACCTTTATCCGCTCCCATCTTCACCTGAAACTTACAGCGACCAGGAAGTCAATCGCCAGGCCCCCGTGATATACAGCGACACTGATCTTTCTTTTCGCGCTCTAATTATCAGGATTAAGAAAAACACTTTTGAGTAATTATTTTCACATCGGATAAACATTAGGCTTGCACGGATTTAGCTGAGCTTTCGCCCAACAAGAAACAGAGATCTGAGCGGGCTTACGAGCTCCAGACAGGCAGATGGAGATCCTTTCTAATCAGGAATAACCAACAAACAGACAATGGAAGAAAAGGCAAAGAACAAAGAAATGAATGTCCTTTTTTTCATTTAAACGATTGGGGATTTTTAACAGCTGAGGATGCACTGTGCACATAATGCCTTGTCATAAGAATATTTACCGTTAAGATAAGGGAGACGCTACGTTGTGTCTTTTGCTGTAGCAGAGGATTTCAGACTCCTTTGCATGTCTTGAATTACTGTAGTTATGTTTTCTTTTTTTAGTGCTGCTTGCTAATGGATTTGCCAGACGAGTCACACATTTGGAGAATTCTTCTCAGAGGAGAAAAAATGTGGAACCATGGGGAAAAAAGATGACCTTCAGAGCTTGTTTGATATTATATATTATTTCAATCATACACAATTACAAACTGAAATCACATCACAGCACCAAACTGAGGCCCAGATAACCTTTTAAAGGGACAATTCCCTCAGAGGGGTGACCCCTGACCCCAGGCCTGCCAGCAATCTTCCGCAGGATGACTTGGCTGTGGCTGCAGAGGTTATGTGCGCCGACACATACACATGGACACACACTCTGTCTCTCTTCTGTCTCTCTGACTCTCCCATCTTTTCAAATGGCTCTTACTGTATCTCCATCTTCCAAATATTGATATACAAAACAACAACAATTTAGCTGGATGATTATTTATTCATGCACTTGTCACTTCAACATGTTGAACGGATGGTCTTAAGGAAAATCACAGTAAATAGGAAAAGAGTGATCCACTTTGTTTTTCTACTAGCTTTCTGTGTGTTTATGTCTGAACCCAATAGTCAATGAGTCCAATGATGTGCATCCACTGTCTGTAAATACCTCAGACTTGGGCAATGGGCATACAGGGTTCCTGGAAATAAATGCTTAATTTCATCTTTTCCATAAAATGTTTAATTTAGAACCAAAGCATCTAACAATGAAATCTAAACTTACGACCTATCTTAGACAAATGGCTACAAGGCAGTCAATAAGTATTTGAACAGTAATTCCAGCACTTTGTATCTGTATATGTATAACTAAAAAAGCATACTTCCTTGTTAATTATTACGAGTTTAACACTCAAAAACGTAACTCATCACCTTCATCAGGACTGTGTTTGTGTAGTTTGATGATATTTGATTGACAGTGGCCTGGTAACAAGCGCAACTGTTATTACAGTTTGATTCAAACATTGCTAAATCCTAAATTTGGGTGCAGAAGTAAATGACATAACCATTTCCAGGAGAGACCCACCAAAAATGTGAAACCCCCAAAACTAACGATAAAACTTTGGCAGAACCTTATGTGTTCATATGACCCCATTGCTAAATTGACTGGCCTTTAAGTTGGGGGATTTTACACAACTGCATAATTGTGAATATGTTTAGAAAAAATGGATGGTAACAACTGCATACTTATCATTTCTCTTGAAATCCAGTGTGCTGCTGTAGAGCCAAAACAATGTAAAACATAAACTAGTATACTTGACACTGTATCCCAGGAAGACATTGGTCCATCTGTCTTCAGATTTAGTGTTTCTTGTTTGTAGTTTGTTCATGACTATGTACTACAAATGACTACAAATTTGATCAAGTTCTTATTTTTGGACAGCGTTAGTTTCAAATTACTTTTTTTTATTTTGACAACAACAGAAATGTGTCTTAATGTAGCAGAAACCCTGAAAAACTTCAGTGTCTGCAGAAAGGCATGTTTATATAACTCATCACACTGGAAATGTCCTTTAACACATTTTACTATACACTAATTAGGTTGTTGAACTGGAGCTGCACATTGTTTAACACAAAATGATTACTTGGCTGTAGTTACCTCAATTCATATAAACCTGATAAAAGCCAGGACAAGGTAGGGCCTATTGAGATTTATAGCCAAACTAATTTTCCAACACTCATCCAGGAAATGACAATCCTGTTCCTCTAAACTCGGATTAATCTCCCTGAAGTGCGGTGGACATTTCTGTGTTGCCACTAACCCCTCGCTACCCTCTGACATCCCCCCCGCTGCTAAAATGAAGACCTCTTGTGTCCACCTGCCCTCTGCCTCTACTCAGAACCAGATGCCTCGCAGCTTTGATGTGGACCAAACTTTTCGGGTCAGGGAAGGACGAAAAACCTGAAACTGGCTCGCATGAAGCCACAACACACGCAGTGCTTTTGGCTTTCAGCACAAGCATCATATACAATTGTGAAAAATGTGAATTCTTTAACTCTGTAGCCACTCCATGATCAGTCATGTGCAGGGGGGACAGATGTTCTCCTCTGCTGGGGTTGTGGGTCTGCTCTTAGTTTCCTTTGAGCAGTGAGACCCTGAGAGGAAGACAGCACTAATGTATAAAGGTCAGAGTTATGCACATTATTCAGTTAATGTTCCTTTTCTAACTTTCATTCGAGTATAATCATTCTAAATGACACATGAACTAAACTTACATCCAGAAAGTTATCATTAACATACTGTATAAACATGCAAATGCCCTCATGACATTGTTGTACTTTAGTAAAAAAAATATTTTTATGAGATACTTTACTCAGATTTATTAAAATTGCTAGTCAACCAAAACTTGCATTTTTGCTCTTAGAAGACACTGTTCACTGAAGTTTGTAGTAGAACAGTAAAAAAGCTGCTCATTTTGCTCCTTTTAAGGAATCGAATGAAACAACAAATGGTTGTAAGTGTTTGCCCTGCTGGTTGTATCTTATGTTCACCCTATTGTTGAATTTTTAAGCTTTTACCAGTATATTAATATAATCCCCAGATTATTTAATTCATAAAATCTGAAAAGAATGAATCCTTTTATGTGAGAACCGCTATAAATTGGACAAGCTGAAGCCAGACTTCTAGTTGAGTAACTGATTTTGAACAAGAAACCTCTTTGTAGATAATTAGTGTAGCTTTGTGCAATCAGGCTAAGTATTAAATAAATTGTGCCTATTTCTGACAGGCAGCAAGTGATTTACAGATTTGATCCCCTGGATCTTTTCTAATTTCAATGAAAATCTTCTAGTCATATTAAAATGTCAACTTCCACGTCCCCTCTATGCATGCAGGCACAGATAACCTGTTTGGCCAGTATTGCTTGCAACTTTGCACCACCTTCTCCACCTCAGTTTTTTGTGTTTGTACATTTTTGTTTAAGACAACAATAAAACCTGCCTAATATGACTAACTGAGACTGTAGCCAAAGGCAAAGGCAGCATGAGAAGGTGAGTTTCTAGTTTTCCCAAAGCTCTGTTGGAGGTAAAAGAAATCACCGAGACTAGACATGCCACTGGGCAATGCAAAGAGGGAATGAGAAATTAATGGATTACTCAGTCAGGAAAGAGGAATGTCTTTGCTACTTTGTTGGGCTTAGGGAGTAGGTCTGAGAATATGGAGCTTGAAAGAATGGCTTCAAAATAACTGTATAGTTAGGGCTTTGGTTCAGGCTATTGTCCCATAATTACCTGTTGTTTATTCGAGGGATGGGCAGCTTTGGTGCGGTGCAGACTTCCTGCACAAACAGGAGGGACCAAACAAATCCAAGGTTCACTGATGAGACTTTTAAGCACTTTCAAAACGTGGGTGAGATGATCAGCTAAAAAATGTTAACTTAAGTAACAACTTGAAGGTTTTTTTTCCTTTGATCAACAGATTATCTGATTTGTAATGATGACACAGGTCCGGACAGACAGAAGCATATTTACGTACATTGTAGTAATGTATGTTATTTGCTACTTACTGGAATGCTTGCTAGAGGATCAGGTTTACTTAAATAAACTAAATTATACTGTTTATTTCTATGACTTATTTTGTATCATTTGAGCAGGAAGTTTTTTTTTAGGATATTACATGAAGTGATTGGGATTCAACCTATATCTTTGAAATCAGCTGGAAAATCATTGTATTGTACGGTGGCTGAGACACTTCAACACAAATACAAAAGCCACAACACAAACATAAAAGCTTAAACACAAATACAAAAGCTACAAAGCTGTGTGTGTGTCGGGGCGGGGGGAGGGGGGGGATTGTATGCACTTTGTGCAAAACAATGTCTGACTGATTTGTCTGCTGAAATAGTCATTAGATAGTTGCATGCAATATGGACGCCATTGTAAAGCTACTCAAGATGGGCTTCTCTCATTGATCACATGATGTATAAGTGTGGCCCTGATCTCATCAGAGATGGCTCTCCTTCTTCCTCTTCTTCCCTCCTCCTCATCCTCCTCCTCCTTGTTGTTGTCCCCTTTCTGTCCCTCCTCCTCCCCTTGCTCTGTGTCTATTGTTGGCATCCATTGTTCAAAACAGATAATCTGACCTTTGACCTAATAGGCCTATACTAAAGCAGTGATTGGTTAGTGTTCAGTTATGACATAATGTGTTTGCAAATGTGAGGAGTGTGTGTGAGCCCTGGTAAATAAGTGTAGCATTTTCATTGGTTGTGTCTAGAAAAGGAAAGCAAGTCACTTCCTGTTAGATTTTTGTGTCTTAGGTAGAGAATTGTGTGTAATGTTTTGAAAAAAGTGTTTTATGCAATTGAAAACTGAGTTAAAGGCTGAGAAATAGCTTATGGTTTTGGAGATTTGCTGTGTAGTTTGATAGGTAGTTTGCACTTTGAGTGAGAGGTTTCAAAAATCATGTGACATGAAAAGATTTTGTGTGTAAGCAGTTGAAAAAAACTGTAAACAGCTTCACTATAGCTGTAGCTTCGTAGCCTAAATGACAGAGTACATACATATGAAAATAAAAAAGATATTGAACAACATTGCTTATTTGTGACAATCACATAGCGACAGTAATCATAATTAGCCAGGAACCATGTTTCACTTCTCAAACATACAAGAACTTTCCTCCTCCGGCTCCATTTGTCAACAACACACTCACTTCTGTTGTCGCCTATGTATTTGTGTTGTAGCTTTTGTGTTAGTGTTGTAGCTTTTGTGTTAGTGTTGTAGCTTTTGTGTTAGTGTTGTAGCTTTTGTGTTTGTGTTGTAGCTTTTGTGTTTGTGTTGTGGCTTTTATGTTTGTGTTGTAGCTTTGGTGTTTGCGTTGTAGCTTTTATATTTGTGTTGAACCGTCTCGTCCACCATAGTATTGACATATTTAAACAAATGCAAATCTCTATATCCACACATTTCAGCACTAGCATGTGGCTTTTAACTGTAAGTGGACATCCCAAAAGCACTGCATGGGAAGGAGATGGTTCACTAAATTACCAGTCTTTTAAGTACTGAGTTTTTTTTCACTGAGGACAAATTACAAACAGCCTGTCTTATTTAGTTGCTGGTATGTTTGCAGGAATGTGTCCTTTCTGGTGAACTAGAGTGGTAACCTCTCACAAGTCACAAGTCATAAGCTGAAATTAAAGGCAGTTTGTTTTCTCTAGCTGGGCTTGATTAGCAAAGGAAACATTCGCTGCACATGCAACATTTATAAACTTTCTTAAGAGCATAAGTGCAGTTTACTTAGTTTCTTGTCACAGAGGTAAAAGGTCAGCAAGAGGTTGGTGTTTGGAGAAGCACATTAAATGTTGGTTTACCCCTCTGAGTTATTTTTGAGACTTTATTGACCACAGCTGGCTTCTGTATGACTAATGCTATATAATGCAGGAAGATTAAACCAGGGTTGGCAAATTATCACATTCATTTGTCCTATGGCGCATTCCATTAAAACATCAAGAGGCCTGTACACTGAGAAGGAAGAGAGTGATGTGAATAGAGTTTGTCAACCTCATTTATGTGTTTGATTACCAAGTGTTTTTTTCTGTGCAGTGTGGGGACACAACAGCTACATGAGCAGTTACAACATTAATCCATAACTCTTAACCATACCTTAAGCACAGTTTATTTGCCACAACTACAATATTTTCCTAAACCATAAACATAACCTAGTCACCATGTGCACATATTGTAGTAGGAAGTGATTTTTAAAACGTTGCATTGGAAAATAACAAATGTTGTCATTGGACGTAATCATATTGTTTGACAACGGGAACGTTAAAGCTTTTAAAAATAAAACAGCACATCTACCACTGTGCAATGAAAGTAAAGTAGATTCTGAAGTCTTCACCATAAATCAACTGCTGACTGATTAAGTTTTATTCGGTTTGGTTTACTGACCACATTCTAGCACCCTTATAAAGAAAGAAACACCAGGCTTTGTCAGGGAGAAAACGATACTCATTTCCCTGATGCTTCCTCAGTCCAATAACCTCTTTTATGTTGGCATCCTATATCTGAACTAAGAAAAGCACAGACAAATCTTTATATCTGCTACTCTGAATGTACAACGAAAGAACAAACGGTGCATCACAAAGTCAAAGATCTCACTGTGTGTGGCCTGGTTGGCTCAGTGGTAGAGCAGGCGCACAGGTTTATGCCTCGACGTAGAGGTCCAGGGTTCGAATCTGACCTGTGACAATTTCCTGCATGTCTTCCCCCTCTCTCTCCCCTTTATCACCTAGCTGTCCTGTCAAATTAAAGGCGGAAAAGCCAAAAAAATATATCTCACTGTGTTATCCTCTGCATATCCATGTGTCACATCTCCCACAGCATGGTCCACTCATCATCAGCTGTAATTTGATTTTGCCGTCTACAAAGACAATGATGGCGATAATCCACGCTATGTATTCACAATGGAATATTTCCCAGTAGCCTCTATTGATTGGTACTGTTATTTGCCATGAGGATCAGTGTGATAATTAAAAACTAAACACATTTAGCATCTGACTTTCAAGCTTTTATTACCTCGGATAGTTCAGCAGGAAAAAGAAAAGGTCATATTGAGGATGGCCGATGGGTTTGACAGGTCGAGGTTTGTTTTGGCTATGATGGAATCTAATTTATTGTATGAAGACAGATTAGTTGGTGACAATGTCTTTACAATAGACATCTATTGAAATACCCAAAATGTGTGATAGGAGCTTTGGTGTGTTTGAGATTATGTTGATGCCGTTTTTGCTTTACTCAACATCGCAGAACAGAGAAAAATGACAATTATAAGAAAGGAATTAATTGATGACATGCATCATAGTGCAATTTAGAGATGTACTTAAAAATACTTAAAGTCCATAATAAACTCTGAGATCAGGTCTGATGGTGCACACAACCAAAAACCTTTACAGACGCTGGATCAAAAACAACACCTTACTCTGCTAGATGAATATTCTGCTCTGTAAGACTACATTTATGGGAACTATCAGGACAGTGTGCAGGTCTTTTGTTTGACTTCTGCGTGTTAAGAGCTTGTAATGGAGCTAATACTAGAAATAATTGTTCCAATTAAAAACCTATGGTGATGTTGACTGTGTGTGCATGTGTTATGGACTGCAGTGATGGAAGAAGTATTCAGATCATTTACTTTCGCAATATCAGACTGAGAAAAACAGTCCTGCATTGAAAATATTACTTGAGTACAAGTACATCAATATTATCAGCAAAATGTGAGAGTACTCATAATGCTGAAAATGAAACCTGTAACTGTTTAACTATTATATGTTGTGTGATTGGATTATTATTACTGATGCATTCAAGTGTAATTTTACTGTTGTAGTTTGTAGAGGTGGAGCTTATTTGAACAATTATATATACTGTTGGGTAGTTTAATATATTTTACGTACAAAATGATGCATTGTTATGTTGTTTAGTAAATAAAATCGTAGTTTGAAATGTAACTAGTAGCTGACAGATAAATGTAATCAAGTAAAAATATTATAGTTCCCTTTGAATTCTAGGGCTGTAAAAGTTCGCGTATTTCAGAGTATTGATTAGAAGGATAACCCCTTGAGCTGAATCATCTAATTTTACAGGGGGCTTCTTATACAATTATACAGAGAATACAAAACACAAAATACATTCATACATACACACAACACTCCCAAGCCTAACTACTCCAACACTGACTGATTACCCCCAACAATACTAAAAGAAATAATAATAATAATAATTATAATAAAATAAAAATATGTAAGTAAACTCACACAATAAGTTTGCATACATCCCAATTGTGCTACTATTTACAGTATATGCACAAAGTAGCATAAGATAGAAATACTGAGTACAAGTACCTCAAATGTGTACTAAAGCACTAATATAGTCAGTTACATTCCACCACTGATGGACTGCTATCTTACCATTCCGTCTCAAACTCAATATAGTGTGTCTAACTGTGCTTGCAGGTCCTATGTCATGTTCAGTGGTCTTGCAGTGAACTGGGTTCATACAGCAGGACAAAGACACAACTGCAGCACATACAATCAATAAATCACATCTGTCAGTCAACACGACTAATAAGATCATAGCATCCAACATACCGAGGCCCTAACAAGTGATAACACAGTCCATATGGCAGGCAGATCAGAACCAGTTTTCTTTTTTCACTGGACTGTCTGCATGTGCTGCAAAAATGTACATTTTAACAATTCGTTTAATCTTGAGTTCAGACTTAAAATCTAAATGTAAAATTATGCCCATTATGTGCTCATGAATGTCAGCAGCGTCTTACTGAAACAGGAGTCATCAAGTCACCTTATTTCAAGATTTTCCTTTCTTATTCTCTTTTTCAGGTTAAGGGCTGCATGGAGGTCAACGTTTGGGGGTGCGGAGCTAAAGATGAATGGACTAAGACAAATCAGCTTCCCTCGCAGCTATTTGGCAGCTGGGGCCCTCAATGGCTCCCTGAAGATGCAACACTTAAGAACTACAATAAGGTGGCAGGGGCTCTCTGCAGTCCAATAGCGCTGAACATGATAGAAAAGTCTGTAATCTGAAATCACAGCTGTCTAGGCATTGTTACTGGGGACACAACAAGGGTCCAATAGCTCCCAGAGGTAAAGGCATGATGCCGGAGTTATCGGTAAGTTTCATGACAATACTTTATCACTTTTGTCTTCCAGGAAAAAAATAAAAACTGGGCCAGCAGTCCATCTTCTATCAATAAAACCCTAGATGCTGAAGTAGCTTTTAAACAAAACTATTTGTTTTTGCTGTCATATGATAGACATTTACGAAGTTATCTCTGGGGGGGGGGGAAAGCTTTGAAATGTATTATCCATGTGTTTGCCTAGCAGTGTAGAATCCAAAGTCAGGCCAGGGAAAGTTTTACAATTAATTGTTCTCTTCCCTTAGTTCATACTAGAGATGTTCCGATACCGATACTGGTATCGGTATTGGGTCCGATACTGCCTAAAACACTGGTATCGGTATCGGGAAGTGCTGGAGTTTATGCACCGATCCGATACCACGTAATAAAGCCCTAAAGAAAATCTATGTTAAAGTAGTTTATTTATGTTCTTTTTCCGTTATAACTGACTGTCAAACTGCATAATAAAAGAAAGTTCTGTGGCATTCATTGTTTGAGTTTGTTCATGTTTCACAAAGAGTTTAACCTGAGCCAGACTGACAACAAAGATAGAAATAATATTACATCCATACAGGGATAGCAGTATACACTTGTTAAAACATAATAAAATATATGACACACTGGTATCCGATCAGTTCAGGTATCAGAATCGGTATCAGGAAGCAAAAAATGGTATCGGGCCATCTCTAGTTCATACTGCCTTAATATGGAGGGATCCAGACAGAGCACAACTGTACACATTGAATTGCCAAAAATCATACCACATTATGTAAAGAAATAACATCTTAATATGTAGGTGATCTGATAAGATTAAGGTTTCTGTGTCTGACTGAAGTTTGCAGTGGTAACAGAGTCAGATGAGAAGACTGGGTAACATTATTTATCGTAGATTGATACCACTCTGTCTGATGATGATGATGATCTGTTTTTAAGCTTAGCTTAGTTTAGCACAAAGACTTGAAAACGGGGATAAACTTTGTTAATACGTTATATCTCGTTGGTTTAATCTATAAGCAAATTGTCACTGCACATTTTGTTTCTTGGCCTTGCTGGTTGCCTGGCCACTGCTTCAAAATGGAAAATTGTCATCGTTACAATTCAGTTTTTTGTCTGTTAATTATGTGCTAACTACAGCAGAGAGCTTTAGGTGCTGGTAGGCCGATTGTATTACTTTTGGACAGAGCCAGGCTAGCAGTTTCCCCCTGCTCCCAGTGTTTGGGCTAAACAAAGCTAATTGGCTGCAGCTTCATATTTAAAATACAGTTATGAGAGTGGTATCAATCATCATTTCTTACTCCCCACCAGAAAGCGAGAATATAGTGAGAATATTTCCCAAAATGTCGAAGTATTGCCCCACTTTATTGTTGCAGAGGCCACCTTACCACTGAGCACCCCAAGAGCACACAGTCTAACACAACTCACGAAAGCATTTTATCTCTCTAATAAATTAACAGCGTGGCCATAGGCCCTCGCCAGGAGCAAACACAAGCACTCCCCTGGGGAAGGCAATTTAAAGGGAGCGAGGAGGGGGACAGTGCATCAGGCCACCACTTGGACGGATCAAATCGACCTTAAAGACTATTCAGTGCAAGATGCAGCAGAAATTGATGGCCATGTATCAATGAGATGGAGACAATGAGGGCGAAAGGTAAATGTCCCAGGGTAGATGTTTGTGCATGTGCATGGCTGAAGTTTACATTGGGCCTCTCACTGTGTGTGTAAATCATGAATATCCTCGCAGCCACCGCTGTTTAAGGCCCCTTTGGAGCGATTTCGCCTATTTTATTAAGCAGTAACAATTTATTAAATTCAGTGGAAGTGGATATATGGCATGCCATTGGAATGGATCCTTTCATACGTGACCGAATCAGATGATGGATGTGGCATTACTAATCAAATTCATTGTGGTAGCCACTTGGGAATTTTGCCGGGTGAAAACAAGCCTTACAAGTTTATGAAATGCAACCAAATGACAATTATATCACAATCTTAAATTATACATGCTTTCTATGAACTCCAATAACAATTCATACAAGGGTGCACTATAGTGAAACACTGGATACTTCGTATTTAGCTCATAAGAAAGTAAATCAAAAGGAGACTATCAACATGAATGATTGAAGATAAAATCACTAGACCATAACATGGGCAAAGCCTCCATTGAGACACATCCATCTATCTCTCTCATCACTTCATTTTAATACCTTTTATATTTTAGCTAGAGTCTGGCTGACCCAACATACAAATAGCACATGTTGACATTTCATTGGTCAGTGTTTTCTTATCTATGCCATATTTCATAATTAACCTCTTGTTTTAATGAATTCCGAGAGGAGAAAAGGCTCGAAATAATCAAACATATTCCAGCATCTGAACTAAACCCATCTAAAATGTAAAGAAATGTAAATGCATTAACTGAGAAATTGCATCGACAAGGATATCCCCTGCTGCATTTTTTTGTTTAACCTCAGCTGACTTGTTTGACAAACTGGTCAGTTAGGAGGTCTCCCATTTGAATAAGCAAAGCCCTGCTGTAATTGGGGTGCACATATTTTGAACAAAAAAAACATGAAAAGATGAATCACCACAAACCTTATTCGTCCAGCCAGACGAAGGTGGAAATCAACCTGATTCCCAGATGTGTCGCCCACCCCCGAACCACCCCAACCCCCACTCCCAGTTATTCCTGTAACCTCTGAGACTATAAGGAAATGAAAAAGGATTAGTGGGACTCTGAATCAACGAAATGACTTTAAATGACTTCTTCGGGTAGCCACAGGCCAGGCGCGCAGCATGTTTAAGTTGACATTTCAATTGTACAAGTAATTTGCATTCTATTTGACTCTAAATGACTCCTCCATATTAAGGATTCCAATAGCAGTTTTTGATTTCCTCAGTTCAAAGATGAGCCTAAGAAACGTGGCTTAATCAAGGTATGTATGACTCCTGTCAATCTCCGACCAAAAAAAAAAAAACTGTGACGGTGAGGACGGTGAGGTCTTAACTTCAATCAAATTCTTAACGTGTCCACTCATGACACAAAGCAAATTTTCAACAATTGCACCACACCTTATTAAATAAAGATCACTAACTGAACACATGTATCTGTATTATGGCAATCTGGTGAAAATTAGAAAAAAGGAGGGAATGATTGCTTTGAGGTTATCACTTGAAGCTGCAGACAGTGAGGTTTAAATCTGATGTGATCCTGTTGCTAAGATACTTGGTAATGTCACTGAAACATAATTCTAATTGGCTGGAGTTCACGCATGTCTTCACATATTTTGTCACTGGGAGGATGGAGTCTTTCCAGAGTATGGTTGTATTGTTTCCTACAGAATTATCATTTAATCTCACAGTCAGAATTATGTGAAAAAGCTTATATATAAATTATAGTATAACATTTTATAATGGCAATTAACTACATTTTTATAGTGGATGTTTGTGTTTTATTTAGTTTAAGGACAGCTAAAACACAACAAATACACATAACAATCTCACATAAATCTCACAGTATGTATAATACTGACTCTTAAAATCATTCTTGTGTTTTCAGAATATGTGGGAAAACCTGTCAAAGGTACATACTATTGAATTTGTTTCTATAGTTTCAATCATTTTCATAAATCAGTCAATATCAGCGGCCTGATCTGTCTGAACACAAGGGAAATTACCTCACTTTATGTGCAGGGAAAGAAAAGATTGTAAGACACAGTGCTTGTTTCTACCAAGCAGACTAAGCACTATGTCTGTTATTACCAAGAGTAAGTATAAGGGGTAAAAATCCTTGTTAATGCGTAAAGACAGAACATGATTTCCTAGACTATTAAACTGAGGCAATTTTGGAAGTTAGAGGAAGACACTGTTGCTGGGTGTTGTGTTTAAGCACTGCTTTGGAAACCCTCCACTAGAACAAACTAATACTGAAGACGTGTATGGATGCATGGTTAACAGTTACTGCAAGATTTGTTTGCTGCTATGTGTAAAATGAAGGTCTTGTAGAGCGTCTTGCCATATTTCAAATCCAATGCATTTTTTTTTCCCCCCCAAGTACACTTTGTCACAATAAACATTGCAATAAAGGTTAATATTTGCACACATCTGCTGTTAAAGATTTAGAGAAGATAAGACCATATTCAGACAATTAATTAGATGTATGTAGGTTGATGAATTTGATGTTTATGCATTCGATTCCTCAATTAAACCGCCTAATAATTACATATTAGGGGGAAAAAATTCAGTTAATTCAGATCTAAAAAAAAAAAAAAGGGAACTTGAAGATCGTTATAATTTGTACTACATACTACGGACCAAAGCATCATTAAAACAAGTTATTTAAAAAAAAAAAAAAAGTCCCACTGGCCTACTGTAACTGTATTCCCAACCTGTATTGTTTGATCTTCTGGTGAGAAGAGATACCAAGGCCACTTCCCACATGTGTAAAGCAAAAGCACACAGACCTACAAACATCCCATCATAATCTGTCTGATATCCTGCTGTTCCATCAAACACTAGTTTCTCCTACTTAACAAAATATATACTACAGATACACTTTGCCGTACAACACCTCATTCTAAATTTAGAAATGTTTATGTTGGTTATGTACCCTAGATATACAGCAGTATGGCGGGAGTATACTTACCTCCAGCCCTATCTTTTTTATCACATGTATAGAACTGGGTACTCGGTTGTCACCTTTCTATCTATTTTCCCAAGGTCAGATCATGATGGGTGAATGGCCAGACGCGAGACAGAGGTAATGAGTTTGGAATGGCATTTAGAGCAGCGAGAGGCTCAGGACTCACACCTGACTCATCACACTATGGATTCAGAAAGAATAGACAGTGTTAATGAAAATGTATGGCTCAATCCATGGTTCAGACTGATACAAAAGAAAAGAAATGAACTACTCTTGAAGGCAACATTATTAGCTAAAAATAATTAACATATTAACAATATTATCTCATACTCATAATTTCAGTATCTTGTGTGATGTCATTTTAGAGAATAAGTGTCTGCAGTTATACTGTACCATTACTGTGCTGGCTAATTTGTAAAAAAGAATAGGAGTTTAGCTGGTTACATTTAAGTCAGAGGAGCAGCTGCATTTAGGAGAGCTGTTCTGCGGGATACCCACCAAAGAGCTTGTGTATTTCACCATGGCTAACATAGTATAAAATTAACCCTTCTGTTGGTTGGGCTAGCGTCAGACTAGGCTAGCTAGGCCAAATACCAAAGCAAAGCTACTGTGTTTGACACGGTAAGATGCAAGTTCATAAAAATCATAAATCATAAATAGATCTACAAGTGACTGCCTCGAGTGAGGAGAAAATGAAACCGTTATGAAAAAAATTGTTGAGTGACAGACTCGACTGCTAAAAGAGGAGAAAAAAAATATTTTGATGGTTTTGACAGAGTACTGTTAAGTTTTAAAACTGAACGTTTTTTTGAGTAATGCCTGGAGCTGCAGATAAACTGTATACCATGTATGTCGTTTTTAATTACAAGTAGGCTTTATTCATTTGCACACATCATGACAGAAAAATGACATATGAATTATAAATACAAATTGATAACCTTGCGCGCAACCATCCACTCTGACCTAATAGGTTTTGTGAAAATCACATTACTGATGTGTAATCAGTCACATTACTTCCACTTTTGCAACATAGAGAGGATAGTCATTATTTGCATGACTGCAAGAGGTCCCTCGTAAGTAAAATATAAAAGGTTGTTATGAGCTTTCAGCTCATGAACTTGACCGGTTTCAGTGCAACATTTTGGTGGTAAATTAAGAAAATGTTGATGAGAATGGCCTGGATATACCATTGTTTTGGTCTGTGTGAGGCTCAGCGCAGGAACACAGAACATTACGTAACAGAAAGTCTGATTGGCTCATTCGGGGAGAAGAAACAGGTTAAGCCTGCAAAAACATCTCACATCAACAAAACTCGGTTGCCCCTTTTATGCATTCTACGCCAGTGTTTGCTCTTGTAAATGTCCCCCTATACCCTAGGGCATATATCTCCTCACACAGGCCAGAGCAAGCAGAGAAACAATCATGTTTAGGGCATCCATGAATGACATACTTTTCAATTGTTCTGTCAGCAGCACAGGAGAGACCGATAGCAATGTTTTTCCAAGCCTTTCACTGCTCTCAATATATTTGCCGCTCTGCCATGAGAGGCGAAAATGCTTGTTTACCCAGAAACCAACGGCCTCACTGATTGCCATCCCAACAGTAATGGCCAAGGATGAGGCAGATCAATAGCCATCTGCACCCATTCCTAAAGCAATAACATTCAATAGGAAAACCCATTTACTTTACTTACCTTTGCTTTATTTTGTTTTACCAAAAGGACAGCCAATTCTGATGAAGATGGGATTTGACTGGATGGGCAGTGGTTATGGATGTTTTACTACTGTATTGCTTTTTATATTGAAATGTGTATAACGGTGAGAGCACTAACAGAGACATACAAGGTTGAGATGGTGAACTGGTAACTACATTTATCATAAGTGTGATCAAGAATCCATCATCTCCACTTGTTTATGTGATATGTTTCTTGTTTACTCATTTAACCCTGAAGTATGGACACTGATCAAGAGCAGGCCTGTAGTGTTACAGCTAAGCATTGATTGCTGCCGTATAAGGATGATTCCAATTAATGGCCTCAGGAACATATAAAGCACTGTCATTATCACAAAAAAATATTTTTTCTTTCTTTCTGTTCTTTTTTTGTCTCTTAAAATACACAATTTTATCCCTGACAGCAAACAAATACGGGGTCATAAAGGCCAGTTAAATGCTACATTTGTGTGTGCATGTGTGTCCGTGTGTGTCAGGACATGCATGTGCATGCTCTCACTGGGTGAAAACAGGAAGTTTAATAAGAGTTTGTGTGTTCTGCTGAACTTGCCTTCGAGCCATTTCACAAATCCTCTTGCAGTCAGAACAGCCAGCTCTCCCAGGTGAACCACTCTCAGATTAAATTATGTGCAGCTTTCTCAGATAGAGGGAAAAAAAAGATAAAAAAAAGTTGCTTTATTTGTTGAAAACACTTTTTATCACCCTATCATTCAATATTCACTTCAATATTGCACTAACCCCCTGTATTGAACCATTGCCTTCCACCCCTTTTGTCTCGCCAGTGTTTTTCCTGATGCAAGGTGAATTACTTTTCTGTATCTTTTCATTCTGTGGCAGTTGTTTGACTCGGTCTACCAAACTAAACACCCATTCTGGCTGCCTTCTGTATAACCTTGCATCTAACTCCAAAGACTTCCTTGAATCCTTAGCAAAGCTTCTGGGAATGATATTTCTTTACTTTGGCACATCGCTGACCTGCTGCAGATATACTTTAAACTTTTTTCTTTTTTTAAGACTTTTTCACACTCAATGTGCAGTACTGTGGACAATTTGTCACAGTGTTGTCACCGGTGTGTCAGAATGAGACGGTTTTGCCTGGATGCTGCATCTTTAATATATATGTTCCCTAGTTTTTGTACTCACACCCTGTCTGGACATTTACAAAATATTTCATCTGGTCTTGTTTGTTTGTTCCACAAGCAAGATGTTCAATAAACTCACATGATATTTACTGAAAAATATTACAGTGAACACTGAGTATCTTTACATGCACACCAATATTCCACTATTATATTAAACAGCATATTCCAGTTGGATATTCCAAATAAGGCCTTTTTCCAAATAATGCATTTTCCGATTAAGACGTGGGATATTCCGGTATTATTCGGGTTTTAGAGGCATTCTTTGGACATATTTACAGCGCATTCAGAATATGCGTCTCAATCGGGGTTTTTATCACAGTTTACGCCCAGTTTATGGCCTCTTGCCTGTTTACAGCTTATGGTCAGTTCTGTGCGTTGCTATGGTTGCTGTACAAAAACCAACCAGCCAACAGTTTGCAAGGCTGCAGACACTGCAATGTTATACATCGTTCGTTACTACTAAATTCACTTCTGAGACTTTTTTATGCGAGAAATCAACTATGTAAAGGTCAAATATGTGCCATTTTACAAAAATGTATGGCTAAGTGCAAATTTTGTCCGACTGTGTGTCAGCAGCAACCCAGGCAGCACCGCCGCTGTCACGTTAGCCTGCCCAGCTACTGAACTCCAACACACAGTTGGACATAATTTGCAATTAGCCATCAATTTTCGTAAAACGGCCCGTATTTGACTTCTACATAGTTGATTTCTCGCATAAAAAAGTCTCAGAAGTGAATTTAGTGACGAAATAGCAGACAAACAATGTATACAATTTCTGAGATCTGCGCGACCTATTCAGAAGACTACCTGATCTCAGATCAGTGGTGTAGCCTATGTAAATGTTGGGGCGTGACAAAAGTAGAGACTAGAGCCAAATAAGGAGCTGCCACGAGTTGACGTCAACTCGGTGGTTTGTTGAGATTTGCCCGTTTTCAGAGGCAGTTTGAAATTGTGAGATTTGCAGAGGAAAGAGGTGTCAATGGGATTTTGAGGTTCTATGTATGTCCTATTTACCCACCAAACTGTCGTTATTCAACTATGACAAGGTAAAATCGTTTTTGCATTCTATCACCCCTTTAAACAGTATCAAAGACTTGGATATCAACAGGTTTTTGGATATGCGCACACATCGCTACGCCGACCTTGTCAAGAAGCTGGTTGAAGGAATGAAAGAGGGACGCTGTGTTTGCACGGTCCAACAAGACAGCCGATGCTGGTAAACTCTGAACAAAACATATTTTGCACGGCTGCATGTAAACGTAAATATTAGTGGAATATTCACTTTAATTAGCCATGTAAACAGCTTAGTCGGAATATAATCTTTTTTGGAATAAGGGCAAAAAACTGAATATTATGTGCATGTAAGCTTAGTCATTGACGGCGACTAGATTGTAGTGATAAATGTAATTTCATATTTACCTTTAGCCCCATGAGCTCTCTGTGTGTTGGTCCAGCAGAGGTTTTCTATATCTTTCCAAGTATGTCACCAGCATAGTCCATTACTTTTATCCTACATTGTGTGAGGATTAGGGCCCAGTATTTTATTATTATGTTCTAAAATTAAATGGAAACCTTAACAGTCCATGGGTCGGGTGGACTACTGACTCAGAGTTACGAAGTCAGTGTTTTTAGCTCAGAAATTGACATTGGTTAGTAGGAAACACACATATTTCCAAGATGATTTAAACATTATATAACTGATCAAATGCATACTGACAGAGTTTACAATATGAACCAAGTACACAGTGTAGGGAGGTGTGCCAACTGTTGAATCCTGCTCATTTTAAAATAGTTTGCTATGGAAGAACCAATCCATTTGGCTAGTTGCTTGGAGAAGCTTACCACTACCACCTTGTTGCCAGGAAGCGATATTAAGTGTCAACCCCGTCTTTCGAGGATGAAATACTGTAGCAGTGTTGAGATTTCTCAAACCGCAGCTTCTCTTTTTACCTTAAATCCCTATTTTTTATGAGGAAAGACTATACAGTAAAAACAAAACAAACAGTGAATATCAAAATCTTCCTCTTGCTGCAACTAGTCAGCACAGAGATGATCATGATGGGCAGTGTTGGGAAGGATACTTTCAAAACGTATTCCGTTACAGAATACAGAATACATGCCCAAAAATGTAATTTGTAACGTATTCCGTTACGTTATTCTGAATACTTGGATTACTTCCACATTGAATTGCATTTTATAAATGTAGGAATGCGGCCAACACATACAGCTTACTAAACAGGCCTATTGTGGTGTGTTCTTCTGTTCCATCTGGCTGAATGTGTACCTGAACAAGCAGATAGATTTTTGTATTTGTAGTCCCGAACTGCATACTACAAAAATCTAACCGCAGTCTAAGCTACCACAAGCTAATTTTAGTTAACGTTAGCTAGCATGTCAAACAGTCTTTCAACGGCTCTGGGGCTAGTAAATCAGCACGTAGGAGAATGTAAAGTCGCATGTCAACTATAAAATAGCAAGGTGACCAGTAAAACTACAGCAGACGACTACCCTTGGCTAATTAAAAAAAATAACTTACTTTAAGATGCTTCTTCAGGTTGGAGGTGGAGTAATTTGTACGCTGAAAGGAGGTTGGTTGCTGGTAAGCAGAGGTTGCACTGCACAGTTATATTTCATTCTCCCTTCTCTTTCTTTAATGTGAAATGCTGTTTGAATTTCCAAGATAGAAATGCATTCCTGCCCTGGCTCTGTTGTGCCGGTTCCGGCTCCATCTCACCTCTATCAGTGATCACGCAAATAGCTAATTTTTTCGTTTTCATATTGGGGCTTCTGGGAAATGCATGGAGTTACCTTAATTTATTCAGAGAGTGAATAAACTCGTGAAACAGAGAAGTATCGTCATGTAATCCATTGATTTCAACAATGTAACTGTATTCTAAATACCAACTATTTAAATTGTAACTGTAACGGAATACAGTTACTCATAATTTGTATTATGAATACGTAACACCGGTACATGTATTCCGTTACTCCCCAACACTGATGATGGGGCAGTCACAGGTGTACGTTAATGCAGCACCTTACATGGGATTTGCCCTAAAAGGTTTGGAAGACTTGCAATTAATCATCCTGTATCTGCACTGCAACGAGTATTGTTTCCAAATTTATCACAATGCCAGACCTTCAAAGGCATGTGTCTCACATCATGCCATCCCACAGTAGGAGACATGAGATGTCAGCTGTAAATTAGGCACACAGTGACCCCCACACTGTTCCAGGTTTTGGTTAATCCAAGGCGAGGCACACAGAGGACATAGCCGGACACATTGACCCCTGTGACTTAGGTGCTCAAACACCATTTATGTAATTCAGACTATATCCCAATTTCTGGATGCAATTTACATTTGGGTTGTTGACTCTACAGCAAATCAGTATAGAAATGCTGGACATGTTATTGCCAGGGTCCACACAGGAAATGGAACTCCGACTTCTAACAGCACTAATGTCTTGCTGTACTTACCAAACTGTATAAAGAATGGAAGCTAAACAAAACTTTTTGGCTATATTAGCACCATAATCTGTCAGCTGAAATTGGCTATGGGTCCCACATTGTGCACAGGTTTGTTGGCTGAACTAACTATCCTTTACAGCAGTCTAAAATGGACTGCCAGCAACTGGTCCATTATATCGGTTGGTCGTGTTGTCTTGTGAACAAATTTCTTCTTCCTCTTTTGTCTTTACCCCCGCCCACTGGTGTACAATGTACTTAACCAACAAGACTAAGTCATAGTAAGATAACACAAGTTAGTATTTCTATGTAGGGACACTATGGACTATTTTTGCTGCCTGTAGGGACCAGCTTAAATACATTTGATAACATATTAGTCAGTTCAGAGCTTTAGTGCAACATATCTGCGATTTAACAGGACATAATTACACTTTAATGTGGGAGCATTAAGCCAGTCTTTGTCAGTATCCATGAATGGATCTAGGTTTGCTAATTTGTTCATTTCTAAAAGTTTAAGATGAAAAAAATGAACAGGAGCCTTAACAAACTACTGTGTGTTTGTGTATGTCTCTAATTATGTTTGCATACATGTCCACATGTGTCTGTGTGCATTCTATTCTCCGCCGTGTCCATACACTTTCCCCCACAGTCCTACTGCCTTTATCAGCAGGCTGCCGAAACAGCTGCAGCCTTTTACCAAGAACCCTGTGACAGCTGGTCTCTCACACACACACACACACACACACACACACACACACACACTCTCACTCTCACTCTCCTCAGCCTCTCTCCAATCCTCTTGTATCTATCCCAGGTGGAATTGGGTTGAACAATGGCATGATGGGAAGGGTGTTGTTCGGTGGGCTTGGTGGATAGTGGAATCCTCCCCAAGGTGACCTTTGAGAGGTGGTGGGGGAAGAGTTGAGGGCTTTGACGGTGTAATGGACTGGTGTCACTCTGGCCGGAGATGCTCAGCAGAGTAATAATATCATCTCGATGCTGGGAGGTAAAAACCGCAGAACTACAATTTATTTTGGATGTTTTTTATTTTTCTTCCCATTGCTGAAATTGAAAGTTGACATGGTCGTTTTGCTGTATGTGTTTATAGCAATTCCATGACCCGTAGGCCCTTAAAAGTCAACTGAATTAGATCAAACATTAACGGGAAGCCATGGAGAGAAAAAAAAAACCGCACTTTCATCTTCCTTACACACACTCACCAAATATACATTTTTGCACGTGTACTGCATAGATTTGGTTTTATGAACAGCATGTGTTTTCTTATATGATTACAATAATGTCATTCTTTCATATGCAAAGACAGTAATGTAGTATATAGCTGGTAAATTATTCTGACAATTACTACTTACACAGTTAAAGAAGAGCTACCTCACTCAGAAAGGTGATCTACCTTTTTCTCTTAAATGATTATATTAAAATGATAATATATTCGGCACATTATCTGAAGGAGATGATTATGGTGTTTAGAGGAGAATAAACAACACAGCACAGTTTTTCAGTGCAGTACATTGTTGATTAATATGTCTGTGTGAAAGAAAAAAATAAGTAATTTAATTAGAGAGTAAAAGAGACATCATGTGTATACATTCCTGCACACTCGTTATTCCTGTGTGTATCCACTTCGGTAATTGGTCCAAACACAACGTGAGACAGGGTACAATTACAGCACAAGTGTAATTATCAGATGCTGAAGCAATACGGCTCGTAAATCTGCCCATCGCCAATGATACTGTATGTCAATGAGGCTACCCAGACTCACATGAGATCCAGATCATGCTTTAATTACCTTGAAATGAACCAACTTTGAAAAAAAAGTATCTTGAACTTTCATATATATTGATCTTAATTATTTCAGCCCCAGAGGGTTCAACACACACACACAAAGTGAAAACAGAAGAGTATTTCTGCCTCCCCTCCCCTCCTTCGTCTTCTGACAGAGAGTTTGCTCTCTTGGTGTGGAGGTGTTCAGAAAAAAAAGAGGAAAGGAAAAATAGCCTGGGGCATCTAGCAGAGGATTTGACCCGTTCCCTTGCAGTCAGAGGTAGAAAACGCACTTTTTCCCACACTAGCCATATTCAGGTTTAAAGATTGGAAAGTAAAGCGGTGCCCCTATAGGTGAAAGCATTCATCTTTCTCTCAATATGTAGGTGCGTGCAGCGTGGAACAATCCAGACATTGTGCTGACCCGCCCCGTCTGCTCTCAGCTTACACACCCAAAATAAGATAAATAATAATAAAAGGTTTCCACGTTTATCAAGGGTCCCGGGGTCTGCCGCGTCACGTTAATTTACTTTCAGTCTTATGGCATCACAGCTAGTCACGCGATGGTGTGTTAACCCCCTTGATGATGTATTAAGTTGGATATATAATACGCAAAAATAGATGAAAGTTCTCCCATATGAAAACTTTCACTCTGCCTCTCTGTTTGGTCCATTCAGCTCTATTTAATAAGGAGCTTCCAGTTCTGAGGCGTGGAAAAATAAAGTATAATTTTCAATTTTAAAAACAATCACATTAATGAGGCTTCATGAAAATGCTTTATAATAACATAAGGACATCAAGCAATGTTTTAAACATGAGGACCCTTAAATTTCACCAAAACAGTTCTGGGTTAGGGATAAACTGATTATCAGCCCTGGCCAATTATTGGTCAGTTTTTTGTCAGTTTGCAGATTATATTTATCGCTGTTTTATTTGCCTGATAACCAATAAAGTTAATTGTGCTACTTTTGGCTCTGCTACAGCTCTGTGTCTGTCCCTCTGCTTCGGTTTCACTCACCACTGAGTCTGACTTAATGTCCCGCCCACAACACTATCTGACTATCTTTTACTGTGTATTATGTTGAAAGTATCTAATTATCTAATTCATTAAATAATTGCTTAACACATTTAAACAAAGTTGTGTGTTGGAGTTTGTAACATTCCAAAATGTATGACTTAAAGATTTTCATTTTCACTGTAAATGCATATCGGTTCCAAATATCGGTTAACTACTAATAATCTGTATTGAAAAACCAGTATCGGTCGATCCCTAGTAAGGGTTATAATCAATCAACAATACACTTTAATACACAATATAATTACAAAGACAATACTGCCCTGCAAAGGCAAGAGGAAGTAACTTTGTTTTTGGTCGAAAATTAGTTAATTATATTTTTGGGACATTCAAGACATCCTTTATCATGTGGATAAGTATCTTGAGTCAATTTTGTTGTTTTTTCGAGAAAATAAAGGGTTGTGTTAACAGTAACTTCCAAAAGCCCAGAAGAAACCAAGGCAGAACACTGTAACACCAGTTACCGCTCTTTGACTTTGTTTTGGAACGCTGAAATTGAGTTAGGGTACAGGATAGCAATAAATAGATGGCTATAAGTAATTGTAAATCATGAGAATTATATGCCATGATCACTACATTTTATACAGGTGTTACTAAAATGATATTTTAAATGGTGAACAGCAACCAAATATTGATAATGTGGAAGTCACTGCCTTTTGCCTTGGTGTGACGTCTCACTTTTCGCAGACAATACAAAGGCGGAGTACAGTAACTTCAAAATAGAGGTCAAAAGTAAAAAAGTCAAGTTTGAGCTCAAGCTTTCTTATGTAGATACAGTTCATTACTTAAACATCTAATTGCCAGGTTTCCAGTGTCCTGCCTATAATTCATTTGGCTGGACAACTAAAAAGCTTTAAAATAATTTTTCTCAGTTCCACACTCTAGTGCAGGGGTCTTCAATGTTTTTTAAGCCAAGGAAACCTTAACTGAAAGAGAGACGGAGCAGGGACCCCCTACTACATATATTGTATAAAATTAATTTGCTTATTAAACTGGGCCTACAATAACGTGTAGGGCGGCCTAAAGCTTTTACACATACCTTTTTTGCATAGATTACTAAGCTATTAAAATAGCCTAATAATTGTGGGCATGACTTTATAAGTCATCTTTTAATGTTAAATATACATATGACACATTAAATCCTTGTGGATTTTAGTGGCTACCTTACCTATAGGCCAGTTAACCTATTATCAGTGGGGATTTAGATTTTCTATTGGGATTCATTTTAGGACTTTAATTTTAGAAAAAAACTTAATAATTTGGATGCCCCCCTGCATTGACTCTGAGGACCCCCTAGGGGTCCCGGACCCCCTGTTGATGATCTCTGCTCTAGCGAGTTAAGGTCGTTTGCCTTTGTAGGGCAGAATATACGTCTTCTATTCAGGCCAAATGTGGCACAGAAATATAATAAACGTACTACTCTAAAAGGAGAGGTTTTTTATGTCAATCACACAGCTATTTGACAATAACTTGTGTTTTCCACAATGGCTCTGGTACCATGGGATAACACTCCAATTCTACTGCATAGCAGTGCACAATAACCATATTTCATATTTCTGAGAGAGGGGCACATGGAATCGCTGACGGCGTTTTTCCTGCACTGTGTTTTCATGGTGGAGTCGTGCCCGATGATGGTTGTGATAATTTGATCTGAGAAGACACAGAGATTTGAACTAGCAGAAAGGAGGACGCAAATCCCTCAGTAAATCCCTACACTATATAGCCCCCAGCCTGCCGGGAGAGTTTAATATCTACTGGAATGATTAAACTGAAAAGGTGAAACCACTATTGTAGTAATAAGAAGTAGGACTGTGCAACAGGGGTTGGGGAGTGGGCTAATAGTTTGCACTGCAACTCTGACCTCCAATGTACACAGACGGTCCAGAATACTAATTTCATCAATTTATGTGCATCTATTCCTTTTATTTCTCCTAATGATTCAAATAGGAATATATTTGACAAATGGAACAAATTGGCCTTTTATTAATTTATTTTCTTGGTCTTCATCACCCTATTAAGTACTGCTTTGCACTAGAAAACGGACTGCAGCAATAAATATATAAACAGATAAATAGGTAGATAAAAAAAAAATATAATGCACTTTTTGTTGCTTTGATGAGATGCTATATGATATATTAAGCATGACTTTTTATTAAACAGTTTTCAAATTAGCTTCTTTTCTTTTTCTCCATGAAATTTCCTCACAATTGTCAAAAAATGTATTTAAATTCTTTGAATACCAAAAAATTTACTGTTTATTTTGTGCTTATTTACAGTACTGCTGTGGGTGTAACTATTAACAAAAAAGTCATCCAAAAAAGAAGTAATGCAACTGGTTGAAACACCAGAACAAGGAATGCTCTGAACTTGGTTAAATTGGGCCATAAATGGGAGGTGACAATTTGTTCCTCACACTAATTACTGTAATAAAACATAATCCTGTATGTTGCTGCAGGAAAAAGAAAAAACTTAATTACCAAAGTAAAATTAGAGGCCAGCCCTTTTTAACCAAAAAGGGCAACAAAGACCACAAAACAAACTCAAAAGAACATAACCTTAATATTATCACATATACATGGCTTACATGTTAGGGAATTGCCTTCTTACGGATCCACCAGAGACGGAGAGCAGCATTAGCTATCCCATTGGGTTCCCCTTTCTCATCTTCAGTCGACTGCAAGGCCGTTCCTTCATTACCAAACTGCCAGTGTATCATGGTGTGGGGAGAACACAGCTTTCAAAGTGCACGGAAGGAGCCAATCTGATTGTGGATTGTTTCTAGCCACTATAAAAACCCACTGATAATGTATGATAATGAATACTTTGTAATCTCATCCTGGCTGAAGCCTGGCCTTAAAACAGAAAAGTGATGCACACGTCACATGCCACGCAGTGTATAGCATGTCCTGCGTGTCTTGATTTACAAAACGAGTGGGCATGGTGTCGCCAGCTTCTTTTTTCCTGCCAGTGAGGAGATTTATGAAGAGGGTGTAACATGCTAACCCCAGATCCCAACACCCATAGTCAGGCCCCCAAACCAACTGGTAGAATTCACCATTGCAGTGCCAAGGACATAATCCCTGACTGGCTTACCAACTGCGGAATCCACAACCAAGCTAAGTACCACTGCCAGATGTAAAACCCTGAGCATACCAACATTTTCTACGAAGGTGGGGGAGTGTTTTGCTGCTGTATGCCATTCTTGTGAGTGTAATGGGCTGGGGACGTTTGGCCATTGTTAATGGGGGTGTTGGTGAGTACTGATGGTTCTTAGGTGCTGTAAGCTGCAAATACCTGCACACTGCAATGTCAATTCTGAGTGGGTTCAGCAGCAGTCAACCTTTCACCATTCTGGTGGTCTTTTGATTCATAAATAATAAATCAATAATAAAATATAACATGATGGAGCATGAAAATAATGAATTTGTTAAGATGCATATACGTTAGATTTCCAATCCTTCACTCATGGCACTGTAAAGATTTTGTGTATATATTTACGTTATGTTTTTGGTACCTCAGACATGACATTTCAAAAAGTCATGGAATATTATGTAGAATGGAGTATTATGGAAATTATCTCTGCCTTGATTGGCTGCTGCTTTGGTTAGTCAACAGAATAAAATATCCAGCTGACTCCACAGCCATCATCTACATGTCTATTAATAGTATTAAGTGTGGGCCTAGTAAAACCCATGGGGTTTTCACCAGAACCAAATCTGATAGTGCTGCTGGGTGTTCTCTAAAAAAGGTCATGGAAAGATTTACAGTACACAATCCCCTGTAAATGAATTTAGTAGTCTCGTAAAATACTGCCCCCATACAAAATCTAATTATAGTATATACATATAATACAGTACTACCTGCTAACCATACTAAAATAAAAAAAGGTTTTCTAAATCTAAAGCATTCTCAAAACTTTCGGGAAAAATCATTTCATTAACAATTCAGTTTTTTAGGTGATTTCTATTTTTTCTTAAAGTAATGTCCCAGAGCTATAATAAGCAAACATTTTAACAACTGACTCGACAATGGGGTCTTTAAACTGAGCTAACATCTCACATTATTCTTCCTCTTGCCTTAAAGTCAATTTAACATAATGTGCGTCCTAACTTAATTGAAGCTCGTAGTCTATGATTTCTACACTTTCACTGGTTCAGTAACTGTAAAAGAATATTGAACAAGTGACAATTGTTTGGGCAGTAATGAATTACACTCCTCATTTAGTAATGAATTACACTACTTTAGTAAGAAAATAATGTGTATAGAGTAACTTGTCACTAAGTATTGTGCTACCCCTAACATTGCCTTATAATGCAAATGATAAAACAGAAAGGAAGAAATATGTTATAATTATGATTAAAATGGCTACCCCCTTTTAGACATCCTGTTAGGGTCACTTCCTGGTGGTCATTCCTTACACTGTTGAAGTCCTCCTGGGCTGAACGTCCATAACTGTAGATTTTTTGGTACATAAATTATATTAACCACAGTAACAACAGTAGGAGGTACACCGAGTCAGCATACCAACAGAAACCAACTTAGACATGTAAGTAGGGTAAATTTACTGTCCCTTACTCAGTTCATGCTTTTGTATCTAAAGTGCTGTTGCTATACTTATACCTCCCCTCCAAATAGACCTGCATGTCAACCTGTAACACAGGATAAAAGTGCATTTTCATCTTTTTGTATTATCCTGCTAAACAGTATCCAGGCACAAAAGCAACCAACTTGCAGGGTAAATGCGACGACTCATTCAGGCTCCATACAGAGTAATTCTGCTCTAGCCCCTTTAGTCTCTGCTGGCTAAATCCTCTGTTAGAGATAGAGGCTGGGTTTGATCCCCTGCAGGATCTCAGTTTATCTCTCTTGCAAATCTGCTGCCAGATGACAGGGTTAGCTTTGTGGACTGTGGCTGCCCACGCTCTCTTAAAGATCGACACAATGCGGGTGCCAGTGTTTCTCCCGTTTTACAATTCTGGAGCCATGGACTTATGTGGGGTTCAAAATCCATCTATGTCTTAAAAATACAATTTATGCATGTTTAATTGTCTATTTGCACATGTATATATCCTTATTAATTAAATTACAACACCAAACACCAAGAAAAAATCAATACCTTTTTTATCATTCAATATCTTAAATTTCTAAAATCCAATACCTATTAAGAATTTGGTTTAATTGTAGCAAGTTATTTTTGCAAAGTTTATTTTTAATGGAAACACATTGTGTTAATTTTTTGACCATTTTAAAATGATGTAGTTTCGGAATGAAACTCTTTAATTCTGTCTCAACTGTCTCGGTAAACATGAATGTAATTTAATGTTAAAGTAAAAAGTGGTTTGACAAAGTTTTGACATTGTCTGTAAACTTAAAAGAAATTAGAAAGAAAATGTAATTGCTTTATATTTACCGATACAACCACTGTACTCTGTGTGCTACACATGCCCAGTCACTGCTGTGCACAGGAACACACGTGTCTTGTGTCATCATTTCATCATTTCATCAGTGGGGTGCAACCAGCTGCTGTTGCTGCTTGCTCATTAAACATTTGTAGAGTCAATACAAATTCCACCAAGGCTCCCTTCCTCAGGGCAAACACTGGAAAATACAGTATGTAAACGGTGCCGCACTCATCATTCATCTATGCAGAAAATAGAGCTATCTTCCCACCCTACTGTATCAATAACTGAGGGATGGAGGGGCTCCAGAAGCAAACCTCCGCAATTCATTACGAGCCTGCGTCGCCTCCGGCAGATGAGAAGGTTTGCTGCTGTTGACAGCTCGTCTCTCTGCAGAGAATCTGTGATTATTGTTAAATGTCAATGTGAAATATCAAATCAGCATGCGAGAGTACCTCTGCTGGAGTTAGAGCATTCTGATTTACACTTGAACTTTCTTAAAAACTTTAATTATCTAGGAAAAAGATTGGTGAGCATGCCTTGTCTGTTGTTGACTTACATTTTACTCCGATCACATCAGGGAACTTCCTTAGACAGTTTCAGTCTTACTGCTGCAGAATCGTACGTTGATGACACTTTGATGGCTGATTTCAACTGCTAAACAAGGGAATTTCTCTTATGTTTACTACCAGGGTTGGGTAGTAATGGATTACATGTAATCTGTATTACGTAATCAGATTACAAAAATCAAGTAACTATAATCAGCCCAGATTACAATAAAAAAAGTGTAATCAGATTACAGTTACATTGTTGAGGATTACCTGATTACATTTTATCATGCAAACAATGCAACTTTTTATGATAGCCTAACTATGTAAAAGATAGAAAAATGTTGGGGAAAAAAAATGTGAGGATATGTACTGAGAAATGGATATGTTCAGAGTAAAGAATGTTTTTAGTTAATAACGTTTTTAGTTAGTTCACACAGGAATGCTTTAATGAGAGCAAAAAGATTTCTTAGATGTAATGAAATAATGAAGAGAAAAATAAAATGAGAATTCATTGATCAATTCTGTGGCGGTGTCTTTTACTTAAGGTGGATATTTAATGAAGTGATCTAAGAGTAATCCTAAAGTAATCAGATTACGTTATGTGTTTTGGGTAATCAACTGATTACGTTATTGATTACAAAAATTGCCATGTAATTTGTAGTCAGTAATGGATTACATTTCAAAGTAATCTGACTACTTTGACTGATTAATGAACATCCGTTACATTCAAGCCATTGCCAAATGAGTTGCTACAAAGCTAATTAAGACTATCAGCTCAACTCTCTGTATTTCTCAGTATGGCTATGTTCAGAAGTTGTGTCGTCCGGTGACTTTCCGACGCAGAAGCTCGAGTGAAGATAATGACCTTTTCTGAAGAGTCCATCTTGTTTTTTTAATCCTCCATGTCCTCTTTGGCTACTAGCAACTGTGTGGAGGAGGGGTGAGGACGCGTGCGCGATCACAGAAGGCTGTATCAAGTGGACGCGCCGACAGTGTTGTTGTCATTACTTAGAATTCCTCATGGGGGAGACAGAAACTACGCACTACAGCTTTAACTAGTAATTCACCAGCTTTTTTTTCACTGACCTTTTGGTGTCATGTATCTTTCTTAAAATTCCACCTGAGGTAATTCAACTGAGGTGTCATACCAAGGTGCACCATGACACCCTACCAATGTCAAACGGTGATTGTTAATCATGATCGTGCTGTGTGCAGTTGTCAATTCTGGGTCAATTATATTCAGCTATTTAAAATATTTATTTCCGTCATTTGGCGCAGCCAATGTACTACGTTGCCTTGCCCTGATGAGCTTGAGTGAAATAATCCTAAATCTCTTTACCATCATCATCATCATCACAGATAACTACGCATGAAGTCTCCATGGAGAACAGTTTCAATGACTGCTATGGCTGCGGTGGCAGCGGTTATATGTAAAAACGATGCCCATAGTGACATGCTCCTTACAAATTAAGACACAATGGCATGAAAACAAACCTGTTTTTTGTGTTATTATTCTAAGCGTATGCACGCGGGACAGAATGGGGTTGTACAGCTAGTGGATATAATGCTGAGAAGTTTTTACTAGAGGACACTTTACTCAATATGTAAAACTAAATATACATGTGTACTCTAGCTTACCTTTCACTGTATTTTGTATAATCAAGCGGAATATTATCTTAAGGTCACACAATCATTTTAGCTCTGGGGACAAGTTGACTGAACCTCCCCAGAGAGACAGATTGTTTAGCTGCTATCATATTTGCAAGAGCTTTGCTGTATGTTGGAAACATGTTAGGTCAAACATTCTAGTTTTTGTAATAGTAACTTTTGAAAAATATATCATCCTCTACAGGTTTTCTCAAACAGCTCTTTTTGTCTGGTTGAAACTGAGAAGTTATGACAAGCTAATTGTAGATATTTCTTATTAAATTGTATATTTTGCCATTGTGCTCCATTTTTAGACCTAAGTTGCCCTGCAGTATTCTGAACCCAGGAAAAGCAAAGGGCATCTTGGGTGCCTGGGTAGCTCACCTGGTAGAGCGCGTGCCCATATGCAAAGGCTCAGTCCTCAACGCAGTGGCTGCGGGTTTGGTTCCGACCTACGGCACTTTGCTGCATGTCATTGCCCCCCTCTCTCTCCCCTTTCATGTCTAAGCTGTCCTATCCAATAAAGGCCTAAAATGCCAAAAAAAACAAAAAAAGCAAAGTGCATCTATGCATTGTGCTATAGCATTTAAAAGATCACTATATTTGGCTTATGTTATTTGGAGACCGGCCTTTCGGACCATATGGTACGAGCTTCTACTAACCTCATTGCAGAGTGAGAGAAAGCTGCAGAGACTGTATTGACTGCTGTGGTGAGTAATCTGGCTACTGGCATGCCGCCCCCACACTGCGAAAGTGAGAATAGCCTGCTGGGAGCAAAAGCACTCTGAGGCCTGCTTATCAAACATCTTCCTGTGATCCCAGCCAGCTAGGCCCTCATGGTTCATTGAGAGAGCAAGATATTGCAGGAGACACTTTAACTCTGAGCCACCGCCACGAGAAACTTGTAAAGCAGTGTCTAACAGCGTAACTTGTGAAATGTAGAAACATTATGGCTTTTCAAAATCCATGGGAAATGTGTATGTAACAATGTTTTTTTGTTCTACTTTTTCTAAAGTACTGTAAAATTTATACAGACAGACGTTCAAATAAAGGAAAAACAGCTTAAACAAGCCAGTAATGTGTTATTGGAGTTCTTACAAAAAACGTCCTTATTGCCAGATTATCAACATAACCTCAGTAAAGTCAAGTATTGCACAGTTGCATGTCATATAAGTTACAGTACTAACTGAAATTGCGTGCTTCAGCCAGCTTAAGTTCACATGGGTAAAAGTTAGTTTAACCCCTCTCTCTCTCTCTCTCTCTCTCTCTCTCTCTCTCTCTCTCTCTCTCTCTCTCTCTCTCTCTCTCGGCTGACCTCGAATTTCCTATGCCGCAGACACTTTGAAATCCAGTTTGTTTTTGGGCCCTTCAAAAGACAACACTCACTTTTTCATGGTGTAAATTCTTCTGGGCCTGAATTACAACAACAGATGAAAATAGTTTGTGTATATTTGGTCAGATGTTTTATATTTATTGCTTTTATTACCTATACATCACAAGGTATCATGGGCAGACTTTTTTTTTTTTTATAAAAGCAACACTTTATTGTCCAGGACTTAACCTCACTCATGAGTTGAAACAAGATTTAAGAGATAGGGCAAAAATGTAACCTTAACATGAACTTTGCATGAACGTATAACCCTGAGTGGAATGATCTTCCTCTGGTGTAAGACTAAATAATAAGTCCAATGTGTGCCAAATGATTCAGAAATAATCAACATTTATTGAACTTACTTTGCTTTTGATCTTATCAGAAATTTCATTAGTTATCAAATTTACAACAGAGGAAGAAACGTGCAGTGTTGGAGTGTCGTAAATAGAAAAATATTCACGACACAACATCTCTCTTGAAATTGTTTTCCTACCTATTTAGTTATTTAGGAGGTAAAGTTTACAAGAAACGTGGCGTGCAGGGCGAGGTGCCAGACAGTCAACACTTGACTCCACTAAACAAAAGTAAACACAAAGTCCAAAGATAGCTGATGGCTGTCAATCAAACCCATCCCCAGCTGCCTTTGCCTGTCAGCCGTCACTCTTTTCCCATGGTTCCTCTGGGCTGGACTATCTCTGCTCGTGTTTTTAGACAAACAGATCAGATTCCTGCTCAAACAGGCCGCTGCCGTCCCTTTTGATAACAATGTAATAACTCAAAACAAATGATTCAGCTCTTTGATGAGAACACTTTTATGGGTCACGAAGACTCACCCTCACACTGACATCTGTTTGATTTTATCTTCTTGAACTTTATCCTCTGCTGGAAAATTTACTGGCTCTGACCAAAGCAGTGTGTTAAAGCCAGACTAATAGAGGGGCAAAGGCAACTGAGACACTGGGCAGGACAGCACATCTTAACCCTCAAAGCCCACAACATATAGTCTAGTGCACTTACTGTATACTATACTCTCGAGCATGTGGTGTCATGAAATTTAGCAAAATGAGCACATTTTAAAATGCAAATAATATCACCAGTGCTGATAATAGCATGGAAGTTCACCTGGTAGATGGTCAAATAAACTCACACTCAAAGAGAACTTTAAAGTCCCCCTCCACTAAAACATGTTGTGCTTGGATATCTGTGTCACTGTACAGAACGATGTATGTGCAGAGAATGACAGTAGAAGACTGTTTTCACATTCATCTGCTGAACGGGGACAAGTTTCTCTGTACTCGCCTTAAATCTCAGTTTAACGCGTATGTGTATGAGTGGGATTTTGTGACATCACAACTAAATATAGTTTTGGAAGCCAGTCGTGGTCTAGCATTTCACTTACACAGTTGGATGTCATTGAAAATTGACTTTTCAGTAGTAGTAGGAGACATAGTGTCCAGTAGTTGGACTTTATAAGCAAAACATATTTGTGCATTTGTAGATTCAGAATTTTCCAATGAGGGAGGAGGAGTAGATGTTATTTTAAGAATTTTGTAACACAAATTATTACTCAACGAAGAGTGTTTTCATATGTCTTAAAACATGTCTGGGGGAGATCTTTAATACCGACAATAACTTCGTCAAAGTTGAGCGTGAAAGTTAGATCCATACTTAGGGTCACTGAGCTATCTCCTGGATGTCTGGAAGAGTAGTCTAGCTTTTGTCAAATTAAAAAGTTGAATCATCACACCTGAATTTAACCTGTAGCCAATTATTTCCTGTTGTGTCGGAGTGGCAGAAAAATTATAGCATAATAACTTGGGCTGATCATCGGCTGCACTTCAGTGGATCATGTGTGAATAAAAAATCCCACCATGAAACCAAAACCTGGCCCTCTTAATTCTTGATATCAGCGCAGCCTTCTCATGCTTCTCTATATTTCCTCCTTTGACGAGACCCTGGCCGTGGTTGGAGCTGTATGCTAAAGCCATGGTCAGGCCCCAGAGATTTCCAGCCTCTTAGATGCCTATAACTCATCCCTAGCTCTGCTTCTAAAGGGAGGGAGCCCTCCCCAATCCCAGGCCTGAAATATCCTTTCAAAGGCCGCAGACTGGAGACAGATATGTAGGTGTTTTAGATAAGGTAGGAATTGCATTAAAGGATTTTTCCGTTTTAAAGCTCTTGCCATCTTTTTTTGCCCTTTCCCATAGACTTGAGAAGAGTAGTTGAGAAAGGATGGGAAGAGGGCTAAGGGATGTACTTTGGGACGGACTGGTCCGTACATTTGTGGTCAGTTCACAGCTCATAACAGACTAGCGCTAACCTCAGTGAAAATTGAATAATGTAGAGTGGCTAGAGGCAGCGCAGAACCTTCTCAAGAATACTAAAGTTATTGACCCGGGTTTGGAGGAAAATCCTCCCAGCTCATTGATCTCTTCACCAGCATAATTACAGGGAAGCGAGATGACTCTTCATGTAGAAGAAAATAGAAGATTCAGAGTGATGAATTTTCAGAGTGATGAGGATTCTTGCCAAATGCAACCGTTAAATTAAAAGCTCTTTCCAAAACCTCAGAATGGGATAATTCTGTTTTGCAAAGTAAAGTGGCTGTGGCGTGTGAAAGTGAAAAGTAAACAGCAGGTCTGTTAAGGCCCTTGTATGTATGTATGTATGTATGTATGTATGTATGTAATTATGTATGTATTTATGTATGTACTATGATGAATTATAGTGAAAGAAAGTGTGAAAAATGGCAGGTAAAATTCTCTTCTTTTGGTATCACAAGATTAAATTAAGTTATTGTTAATGAGCAAACATTTAACACACAGCGTAAAGGATGGACATAGTTTATGTTTGGCAGAAGAAAACAATATGGGATCATAGTTTTCACCTAGAAGTTTACTTCATGAAAAGAGAAAGTGTCCTTGAGTATTTTAAGAAAAGGAAAGTATTGTACTTTAATATACTGCAAATATACCAGCGGTTAGGATACAAAAACATCCAGTCATAAATCAAAGTATTTGAAACGTTGCTGAACCAAGCCTAGATATTCGCTGAAATAATATATCACATATCTTGTATTGAGAAAATTACAGACAAGCACACGCAGTCTAGGGAAGGGCGCTAGACTAGACAGGGACTAGGACCCACATGGTCAAAACCCACACATCAGTGGATTCGTAACGGCATGAGAGAGAAAAATAAGAAAGAGAGACAGGGAGTAGGGAAACTTGCTGAAATGCTTGTGGCAGTGGCTGAAATCGAGGGAGGAATTTGCACACAGCAAAGCTAAAGATGAACGTGTAAATGGTTCCGATTATGAGGGGAAAAGCGTAGCCTTTGCTGTCCTTCTTTTGTCTTCATTACATCTTACTATAAAATCTGTAAACCAGGAGGAGTGTTTTAAAGATCTCGAAGGTAAGACCCTTGCTTCATTTCTATTCTTTGCCACTCCAACGCACACATTTTTTTTTTCTTCTATTCCAGCACAGCTCATTGGCTCATTTGTTGTTTGGTAGTGTACATTTTACTTATTGAGCAGTGGAGTTTTGTACAGCCTAGGCAGAGATTAAGACAAATTCTGATAAGGACTGGAAGTTGACTCTCAGCATTAAGGAGGATTAATGTTTAGCTCTGTGTGGCAGGGGCCTTCTCAGTGGCTGTGTTTACGCAGTGTTGCAGACCCCGCATTAATCCGAAATTAGTATAAAAGATCAGCTGTGGCCACTGAGGCGAACCTTCACAGGGCTTAGGCCAGTAATCAAGTCTCACTTTGGGACAATGAGCGCCTGGAAGGTCAATGAGAGGCCTGGGTTGAAGGGACGGGGAGATTGAGGTGGGGGGGTGGGAGGGTGGTGAGGGAATTTTGGTGACCACATGGTTTAATTTAGGTGAGATCCACAGACACACACACGCAGTTTGCCCCCACAGTATGTGCCTTCTCCTCTTTATATTGGGTGTTCATGACCATGATTTGTTTTTGTTACAGCTGCAAAGACATTAGTGTTTATAATTTAACACTTAAAGACATTTCTTCCTTTTTCTTGAAGCCCGTCTGAAATCTTATACATGTATTTGATGTCACACAAGTTTACGTTTCAGCGCACTAAGTATTAGCTCTGTCACATAATTATAATGTGTGCTGAGGGATTATAACAATAAATAGAATAAGACTATCTAGCTGCTTCTAGCGTAGAACAACATCTCCTGTTCCAACGCAAACCAACATTGAGCAGGGCGGGTAGGAGAGTCGCAGGAGATGTCTCGGCTCCAGGATCGTCTCTTACAGGAAAGTAAAACTGTGTCAAATTGAAAACAAGCAGTATAAAAATCAGCAGTGAATTTTCCACTGCCAAACTAGTGCTGGCTGTTGCAATACAAGAGACAGCCCCACTGAATTCAGTTAGGAAAATAAAATAAAGGAAATATAACTCAGCATAAACCACAGCCCTTGGATGATAAATACTTGCAAAACTGTTGATATGTGCATTATTTTGTACTTTTAAACCACTCATACTGTGAGCGGCCACATTCAAACCTGGTTCCAAAAGGAGACCATTTTATTGACATTTTAAATAAGGCTCACCATACAGTACATGTAGCGTTATCATGTGGCCAAGTGAATGTCTCTAGTGCTGCAAAAAGGGTCCGAGAACTTGCCCTTGTAAATACTTTCCAAACTACATCTAAGTTCTTAAATGATTCATTTATAGGGCTTTTACAGCGCCTGGGCAAATTACAGTGGCCTTGAAAAAGAAACATCATCTCTTCAATCAACTATTCTTGGCACGTGCCAAACTTCATCCTGCACTAACTTTTCCACAGTAGTCCTACCATGTATGTCTTTTGTGCACACATGTTAACAACAGAAAAACTACAAATGAAAGGGTAACAGCACAAAAAAACAACAGCAACACAGCCAAACGGCAATTTAGGGCATTTGCACCACATTGTGGTGGAAGCAGCTCTCTTCGAGTGCCAGCAGAGTACCAGCGAACCCCCCACCCCAGCCACCCACTGCTCCTGCTAAGATTAGACAAATTAAACACTATTATTCACGTCACTCCCGCAGCTGGCCTTTTAAGTGGTTCTACGTTAACTATCATAATGGTTTGCTTTGAAAGCCACAGTCGGTCCTTAATTTACAATATGAAAAAGCACTTTTGGCCAAGTCTCGGTGGGATTTTTCTTCTCTTCTTCCTTGTGTTGCAGAGGAAAATAGGTTTTCTTTACACTGCAGTTTCCAGTAGTATGCATGGGTTTCCCTTTCCTTATAAAATATGTTATATTCATATCCATATTTAAACAGCATACGCAACAATTAGAGTTTAAAAACTTAGATTTATCATTATAATATCAAGTAGTAGGTTAATCCAGGTAACATTTATTTTCAAAGGGTAAAGTTTTGTATAGTCTTGTTAAAAGCCAGCCAGGATTCTAGAAGTCAGCTTTAATTAATCATCCCTATACACTATTTTATGATTTGCAAAAAGACATTCCTGACTTTGTGTCCTTTTTTTAGACTGACGACTATAGTAGGTCTGCCAGACTCTCACATCTGTCCATAAGTTTTTAATGTAGTCTCCTGTTGGTAAAAAGCCCTTTTATTTTCCCTTTTGTATCCCCCTAACCCGATAATGGATGTGGTATTGGCCAGGGGCCCGTGGACTGAGGACGGCCGGTGATGGATAACCTAGTTTCAGACCAATCATCACTGTACAGCATGTGCCTTGTATCAGTAGTAAATTGCCCCCCCACCCACACTGAGCACGCTCCAGATACCGATTTAGGGAAGTGACAGTTAGTGGCGTCATGTTAGCTGCCTTACATTTTAAACCTCTATCATGGACCCAAACTCATAACATAGTACTTAGTTGTCAAACTACATTGGTATGGGATGGACAAAATAATGGAAACAGCACATAAACAAGAACTTCTAGTTTGCAGGGGCAGTTACAAAGGCCAAACATATGCCCATTAGTAATGTGAAAGAGGTAAACAGGTCACCACCTTATTATCGATATTTAAATAAAAACAAAAGACTACTGGGATAACCAAAAATGTCAACAAAAAAAACTGCAGGACAGTTATTCCCAAAACACTGTAAAATAATTAGTAGTGGCAAGACAAAAACATTCAGACTTCATCAACGAAAAAGGATCAGTGGTCAAATGTCACAGCAAACCAAGAGGGATAGTTGACTTTTACAGAATTGCTGCTAAATGCCACCAAAATACGGCTTCAGAATGAACAAAAATTTCAGTCAGCAAAAACTTTACATTATGGATTTCATAAAGGTGTTTTTTATGGTAGGCTTTGAAAACCATTTACTTGTCATGAGTAGAGAACTACTCAGCCTGTAAAACAGTTGTATAATGTCTTCTGAGGCTCTGCAGGAAGTCTGAGAGAATAACCCAGATGATATCATCAGGGTTATCTTGGCTTGAGATTTGAGGTCCCCACACCACAAACTTGAGGTGTGGGGTTTGAAAAATGTGGGCATTTAGGAGGCAGGGAGGGTCTAATGAAAGACATTATTGAGTTGTGTAATTGGACATGTAGAATCCGGTGTTTTTAAGACCTGACCCATACTGTAGTTGGGAGGGCCTAAAAGTCAAGATATCTCATCTACTGCCACTTCAACTTTTACCATTCTTGTGAGCCTCCTAATTTAATGTGTTGTTTAAGTATATTGCAAACCGAGCCTGATCTCTGAGCAATAGAAAACTGGTTTACATTTTGAGAAAACTATACAGTGGTATCTACCCTCAATAACATTGTTAAAGTACTAAGTATTGTTACAAAACAATAAACATGGTGATGTATTGTTAATGGTTAACAATACAGTTATACATTTATGCAATGTTAGGAGCATGAATACAATTTATATTCAAGTCATGTCTCAAAGGACTAGAGTCTTCACTTATTGAAGGTCTAATATCTGACTGCACATAGAGCAGGACTTGTATGGCATAACAGGCCTGAATTGGGTAATCAGTGTTCAGATATTATGTAACTATTATTTTGGCCACATCTGGCAAGGCTTTCTCACAAATGCTAGGACATGAACTAAATACTACTAATAACAAATTAAACTGAATATAGTGTACATTGGTGTTCTTTCTGAAATTTAAGTTGCATCAGCAAGACCACAAAACACAGATTTTTGTTACATGATCACGCTGTTATGACTCGAGTCTGTGTGTTCTCACCAAAAGCAACTTGTGGAAAAACGTATCCAAAGTTGGAGCGAGTGGTGTCATAACCCACACCATCACTGCAGGAGCCAGGGGAGCAGAGAAACAGAGCCCTCTTCCACTCGTCTCCCCATATTATTGCCTACGATGAGTCTTGCATATCAGCTTGAAATCCAGCACCAGGGAGCTGCACTTCTGCAGCAGGTTGAGATAGGTTAAGATTGTATGTCTATAAAAATAGTGACAGAATAGCTCACGCCTCAGGGAAGCACGATCACTTTGTCCGCACACTGCAGCTCACTGAAACACCCTTTAGTCGGAGTTTCAGATTTACTGGTGGATTATTACTCCAATGCAAGTGTCTTAGCAAAGAAGTAATGATTATTGCACTGGCAGGTCATTTGTTGCATTCAGTCTCTGTAATATAGAATGAATTTCAATGCAGTTTCTCTCCATTCCACTATTTTTAGAGCATTTAAGAACATAATACATAAAGACTAATCCTAATAAATTATGTGGTATATTTCTGGGGACAAACCTTTAAGACTGAATGTTTTTTTTTTTTGTTTTTTTTTAATAAACACAGAGGAATTGTGGTTTACATTAATCATTTCTAAATTATGAATCAAGTTTGTGAACTGTCTTTTTTTGTTGGTGGGAGCCGTGGCGTCGCAGGAGGTAATTACTGCAAACAGGGTTAAAGCTGTGACACAATTTGAAACCAGCTGTACGACTCACCATGTCACCATACAGCATGAGCCTGTATACCCGAGTGTCTCGAGGAGCTGCAGGCGGCTGGTTCTCATCCTCACTGTGATGATTTATGCCCAACACATCTTAGTACAGTAAGAAAAGAGTCAGCATACAAAAATAGAGAGGGGAGGAAAAAAAAGATGCTCTTCACATTCACATGGTTTGCATTTCTGCCTGCATGGGCGAAGATGACATTTCATTTCTTACCAAGTCATCTCAAACGGGCTAATTCAATTTGCACTCAAAGCTGTTTCTAATCCTCTCCCCGTTCTCAATTTTTCACTCCATCGTCTGAATACCAGAACATTTGATGTTTGATTGTCTTTAAGGGTAAACGTGGGGCATTTTGACACAGCTGTTGGTAAAAAATGGGAAGAAAACAGTAGTTGCATGATGGAGTTATCCAATGATATTTAATCTGCATCATGTAGTTTAGCAGGTTTAACAGTTGTTAAGTTTCTTTGGCTAGTTAGTACAGTTTGTGAAGCTCTTTGTTCACTCTTTAAGAGGGTGACTGTAGATTAGATTTGTTGAAGTAGGTGGAAATACCAGTGGGTTTTACTAAATAGATGTACACGCAAGCAGGACCTCTGGTCACCAAGAAATATTTACAGCATGTAACTTAAATTTAAATTTAGCATTTATGTTTGTGTACAGGTTAAACAAAGATATATGTATTAATTACTGAGCTTTGGAGGAGCATATTTTCTCAACTTTGGACAGCCAGACCCTGCTTCTGGTCTTAACGCTAAGCTAATCATCTACTGGCTCTGGCTCCATATTTAGTATAGACTCCAACTCCAGCACAAAAGTCAAAATTTTCTTTAAAAGTGGTACTCAAGTGATTTAGCATTGCCCTTCCATAAAGTTGGGGATCTAAGAGAGACAAATTTTTTGTTTAAAGAATGGTAAAATTTGATGCATCAGAGGGCAAGATAGCTTTCCTAACGTGAGTTAAGCTCCAGAAATCTGAATCGTACAATTCCCATAATGCAACTCAATGCCCTCTTTTCATTACACCCTCCCTGTGTGCTGAACGCCCAAAGCGTTCAAACTACATGCCCCTAGTTTGTAACTGAGGTTCCTTGTTAAAAAAAATAAATAATGTATCCAAGCCCTAACCATGATGGTCATCATATTATTTTCTCAGACTTGACAAACGTCCTCCAGAGTCAAAGAAGCCATTATACAACTGAAAATTTCTAATAACCAAACTGATTTTGATGTGTGCAATCATTTGACTGCACTTTCAACATGCTGCTGAATTGAAAGATAACTCTTCTTTTTGAATTATTAAGGCCTGCTAGTAATCACAGCAATACTTTTGCAACAAGGTCGACCATCATCTACTGCTAGAACAGTTGCAGTTTCGCTGCCTGCGCTTCTATATTTAAGTGTTGTGGTCATGCATGATCCATTGTGGGCTCAGAAAGGCACTTGCCATGCCAGGCTACAGTATCAGACGTCTGGCCCCGACTGTTGCCATGAGAGTTTCTCCACACTGGCCACAGCTTGCCTGCACTGCGCCCGCCGCCAACAGCCCTCGCAAGGTAATCCTTACCCACTTATGTGCAGCGAGTGAAACTAATTTCCTCATCCGCTCATCAAATTAGCTAGTGGATTTTAAAATAGAACGGCCGCTCTGCATTTCTATTGTTGTAGAATATACAAAATAGGTTGTTTACCTGTTGAAGTGTCTTTTAAAATATTCAATACCAGCCAAAACTAAAATGTCTTAGCTGCATTTTTCTTGTGGACAGAGTTAATTTACAAAATGTATTTAGGGATCAGGTACCGTTTGAGGATTGTGGTGATGATGTTCAGCAAATGTCCACTTTATAAAGCTGTAAAGGTAGTGACTTGGCAATCTGAAGTCAACATTAGCATTTGGCATGCAATTCTGGGTCACATCAGCAGGCCGCAAAAGTGAAAGTAAGAAGGGAAACACTGTACATTTCTGAAGTTTTTAAGTTGTCTCTAAGGGAAACACTCACATGTGCAGTGTGTAAATAGATAACACAGAAATATCTTAGTTTCCATCCTCTGCCAAGTAACATAACACTAGATATAATAGCAGCGATAAACTGAGAGTTCTGGCCACCCTGGCAGTCCAGCAGGTTATGGGAGTAGTTTCTCTTTACCAGCCCTGCACGCCATGTCCCTGCACTGCATTTCTATCCATTAACACTGTCACTGTGCACGCACTCAAATTGGGAGCGTAATAAGAGGCAGATGAGTCTTGCAGCCGCTCCCCTCGCAGCCGGCAGAGACCCTGTAGGAGGGAAAATTTGTCAGACTAAAACCACCCCAACAGGGGGGAGCTCTTAGGTCAGAAGCCCTTAAGTTGACGATAGCAGACACTCCTATGAGTTTGTGATGAAAACCGCGTGATCCATCATCGCCGGCGCGTTCTTATGTTAAGGGACTGTAAGCATGCTGAGAGCTCCCACGAGCCTCCACTTGATCACAGTTAAGCTGAGCTACATGGGGCACCAAAGCTATCACTCGTTATGAAAATGGAGGGAAACTGAGATAAGCTTCCAAATTAAATAATTAAAATAGATCCTCATAGGGACTGTTTAGCATACGTACGTAGATATCTGAGAAGTAAAATAGCATCATAATAATATATCCCTTTATTCTTGACGTTTTCACAAGAGCTTTTATATAACCTGCTTGTCACTGGCTGAAATCAATATTAATCAGCATATTTTCTGATATATATATATACACACACACACACACGATGCAAAATCTCATATGCTTAAAGTTTGATTAAATTAAATTAATTGTATTCCACCGTAGAGATTACATTAGAAGATCGAATGTGTAAAATAAAATAAAACTTCAACAACTCATTTTGTAATAGTTTTTAATTAGGATTGGCTTAAAATCAATCATTTAAAAAAATAACTTTATGATCATAACATGTTATCTATAGCCAGACCTTTTTTCATTACGTTAACACCACAATAACTTAAAAAGGCAAAATTACAAAAATGTAGATGCCAAAGCACATTCGAGTGCTCCACTTCAGGCCAGGCTTAACAAGTTGTTGGGACGTTCGTATGTGTAAAGTACAACTAAGTCATACACCATTAGTTGTATTTAAAATAATCATCCATGATCTCTTTCCCCTGAATTCTCTTCCATATATAAGCCATGCCTAAACAGCAGTACCACCTTGTCTTACACCAGTACTAATGTGAGCCCCCCATTAGCGCCACTAGCACAAAGGTAGCAACATCCCTATGTCTCGGAGCCAAGACAAGTCTGGCTCTGATTACCATGGGAGCTACTGCCTCTGCCTGAGAAAAAAATTCTGCTGGTTTAAAATAAATGTTATTGTTTGTCACAGGAAACCAATCTGATTACTGTTTCTTCTCTCATGCGCACACTTAACGCCGGGCACCGGGCTGTATTTATGCATGTGGTTTTCATTCAGGCTCCCCAGCGAGGGGGAAACGGACACCTCGCGTTTTCATCTTTATTAAGTCACACTTTGGGGAAGGTTAAAATAGGGGTTGTTTACACAAAGCATTTGGCAGTCTTTGGAAGACAATCTGTCTGTCCACATCAAACAATAGATTGAGTTTCTCTGCTGCTGCAGCACCAGCAGCGTCTCAGGAATGGGCAGGGGAGAGGGAAAGGACGACTCCTCTGATAGTCGTGACGTCTGTGTTTGCTCAACTTGACAGCGAAAGTGAGGAGCCGTTAAAGTGCAGTGTGAAGCTATTTTGGGTTCGGCAGGAATTGGCCATTATGATGGTATCATTTCACTTTAGCTATGTGTATTGTTACGGCAGAATTGTGTATGTGCATGTGCGTGTCTTCCAATGTAGCATTTAGCTGTCTGGACATAGCATTTAAGGAGCCTTCTACCCCTTTCAAACTGTGCCTTGTATCCCTCTTTCTCCCTTCCCTCTCTTTCTGAGTGTATCCCTCTGGGGATTAATGAAACACACACACACACACACACACACACACACACACGAAGAAGTGCAAAGAAAAAAAAAACAAGAGTGCCAGTAAAAAACAGAATAAAAGGCTTAAAAGGCATCTGGGAGGAAAGCTGAGAAACCAAGAGACCCGTCAGCAGGGTCTGCCAAGGCTTAGAAGTCAGACTGTTTGTTTTGCTTCATATGTCGACACGGCCGCTCTTTTTCTCCCAGTGTGGTTCTGTCCTGCCGTGATTCTCTGCCAGGCTCCTTCTCATAAACTTTACCTCCACGGGGCACCCCTACTTGACACCGAGCAAACCAACAACACCCACCTCCTAGAGAAAAGAAAGGCAATATGTAAATGTTGTGAAAGGAGCCAATTAGGAAATGTATCTTGTTTGAAAGGGCCTGTAATAGTTTAAATCCAAAAACATGTTTTCTGCCTCCCTGGTAATGTGTCACATGTGAGGCTGTGGCTTTCTGGAGACCATGGGGTGGGTGGGCGGTGAAAGGGGGAGGCGGGATTTGAACGTGCTTGGTGGCAAACATTTGTTTATGTTTTCCAACTGGTGCATCATTTCAAAGGGCAGCATGCATGTCCCATCATGGGCTTCACATCTCCTGCCGATTGGAAACACATTGCAGCGCGCTCTGTATGGTAAAATGTCAAACCAACAGTCATGTCATGTATGAGAGAGAGCGGGAGCATTATGTGATGCACTTTCTAAAGAAACAATAACTTACGCATTTAATCAGGGAGACATCAGCTCATTTGGTTTCACTTAAATCCACAAGTCCCTCCTGATGTGCACAAATAAGATTGTTTTTCCGGGACCCTCCCCACTCCCAGTGAGAGGGAATAAACTGCTGTGTGTGTGTGTGTGTGTGTGTGTGTGTGAGTGTGTGTGTGTGTGTATTCAAAGATTGTTTTTTAAAAAAAAATAGGTATTTTAGATATTTCTCACCCTATCTTTCACTCCGTTTGTGAGGAAAATATCACAAATGTCTGTATAAGTGAAATGGAGGCCATAAAGCATGTGTTTCCTGCTTCTCTTTATTTTCCACTCCCACTCTGCCTGATGGTTAACAAGACTTTGCCTTAATTGCTCCCATCACACAGTTGAAGCGTACTACCAGAGCGATGCCCTTGAATGGACCACCAACCCTAAAACCTAGAAGAAATTTCCTCTTTTAATTTCCTCATAAGTAGCAACCGTAACCAATCATAGTTTCCATTTAACATACATGAAAATCACATCTGTTCTCATTTTGATTGAATTCTTAAAAAAAAGAAAAGAAATATGAATCAGTCTTTTGACATTTCATTTGTTAATGTGTCTTTCCTCTTCTCTAAATTAAATTAGGATTTTTGCACAGGGATTGGCATGCATCCATCTAGTTCTAAAAATAAAATTAAAAAAAATTATAAAAATAAAAATGTCATGAACAACGGTTTTATTACACAGTAGAAATGTAATTTTGCTGCTAAGAAGATGGAAATATACAAGCAGAACTTACTGGATTCCCCCACAATTATCTGTCTCAAAGTAATTACCACTCAGAATATGTTAGTGTCTAATGTATTTATGCCGTTTACTGCATTATGCAGACAAAATACATACTGGACATATACTGACTTATCTGTCGTACAAGAACTAACACTGGAAAAAGACTGGTTTGGAAAGTTATTTATTTGTTATTTGTGATTAAACAATGATTGTCTTGGGTTTTGCGATTGCAATTTCTGATATTTTCATCATCCCTTTGTTACATAGAGCTATAACAAGTTTAATAAACTTTAATTTCAAGTTAAGATGTTAAAGTAAAAAAAAAGATTTTTTATAGGGACCACAAAAATATTACTAAAACTGCAATAGTAATACCTGCTAATTGCTGGGAATTGTAATTTTGCAATATATAAACAAATTAACTCTTCACAGGTAACAACATGACATTACATTGACATGACCTTAAACACATTTCAACACAAAGCTATTTTGCTGTTGATATACAAAAGACGTGAGTGAGCCTTCTTTGAACCAAGTGCAATTCAATCTGAACATCCCAAACTGATGGTGACAATTGTAGTTCTTGTTGTTGTTGGTGCTGTTAAAAAAAGCAATGAATCCTTTAATTTGAAATCTGCTGGTAATGACGTAGTTATAAGGCTATTTAACGACACACATAATGAATCAAAAACGTAAATGTGCTTTGTCTTTTTCTTTACTTCTACTCTATTACTAAAAGAAATGTTAACATTTTTCATGTTTTTTCTGTCATATTACATTTAGTTTGTGTACAGATGCCTACAAGACAGTGAATATGAGACTGGCCAGGTGTTATCTGTGAGAGCCTCCAGTAGAAGACAGCAGTGAGGCAGCGGGCAGCACAGGGTGAACACGGTGCTGGGCAGGGTAAGGCCTTATCGCCGCTTTAATTTTTCTCCCCAAGGTGAGCTGGGAAAAGATCAGTGGCACTAAACCCTGGGAATTACCCTAGATATTGGCCCCCTGTGCTCTGCAAATGAAATCTTGCCGTCGGCAGGAAGAACATGGTGGTTAACACTCTGAAAATCAGTTTTTGTGCAGACCACAGCTGGCGTGAAGGGGCAAGGGAAAGCAGTAGAGAAGGAAGAGGAGGGGGAAGGGCGCTTTAAAAAATATCGACATTACTCAAAGAGAAAACGACAGAGGGAGAGGGCTTTGCTCTTGGCCTCTCCATTCTTTAGTTTATCTGCTTTCAGTCCATATGCATATTGCTGTGTAACATGTGTCAGTGTCATAATCATTCACCAAGCATGATAAGTCTGTGTGATTGCATTTAGGCAGAGACACATGCAGATGTGGTACAATGACAACAGACAAGTGCAAGATAGTAGGCTATGTGACAACAAACTGGAGTTTATAGTTGTACTGACCAAACTAGAAGTGAAACCAGAACCAGGGTCCAGCTGTCTGAGGGTCTGAGCAGGGGTCCCGGGGCCATGGTGAGTGGGTGAGTGGTGAGATAGAAATCACTCACTCTGATCATAACCTTCACAGTCCTGAACCTGACCAGCTGTCAGGCCTGTGTTCGCCTGCACCCACTTTAAGCACCGTTGGGAATATTAGAGTGCTCACATTAACTATTTTATTATTCAATTTGAATAGATTATATATAATATATATATATTGAATATATATTAGTTTCAGAATGTTTGAGTTTATGTTTTCTGCCAGCAGCAGTTGGTTTGGATGAACATTTTGTTGCTAGTAGCAACTGCTACAGACTCAGTTCCATACCAGTTTAACTGACATATCTGCCATTTTTTTTGTATTATAGCGGTTTTGTGATTGTTGATTTGTCCATTTAGTTTTTCTGTGGTAGATGTTTGCTAACCAAGCTAGCCATACTACCCTAGGCTAATGGCTTGCTAAGAGTACGTTCCATTTTCCTCGGAAGCCAGAGCTGGGAATGACGTCACACCCAAGTTAAAAGCGTTCCATTTACAAGTTGGATTTTTCCAATACAATACCAGTAGAGTGAGACACAAATAAGTCACAAGTTCTAATGACTGCATGTTACTACAGCTTTCACAACTGTTGATGCATGGGGCATCCATGTTGGATTTTGAACTCAGGGTAATGCGAGGTTGTCCGAGAAAATCTTACTTCCGAGTACAAATGGAATGCGCTATAAAGCCGAGTTTCGACCGCAGGAACTACCCTCAGAACTAGGAACCTGCTGAGAAACTTGTTGCGTAAATTTTGTTTTGGGGACGTTTTCCGGGGCCTTGTTACCCTTCAAAAAAGTCCCCTGATCAGAGGGTAGTACTTCTGAAAGTACAGGAACCTTTGAGGTGGGGTTTTCGGGGATGACCGTCACCGATTGGTCAAACACATGATGATTAATTCATAAAACAAGAGCTGATGATTAATTCATGAAACAAGGAAGCACTCTCATATCAATGTATGACCATTTTAGGACGAGGGAAGAACATTTCTCTTTGTTTGATAATATTGAAAAGGAAATTTAGGCTTTGCTGTCGGCTTCCCAACTTTTGAAAAAGACAGGGAGAAAAAGAGAGAGATCACGAGCCAGCGCCACACCGAAATGTAGCTTATTAGAAGATTCTAAGGCTCTTAATTTACTGTTGGGCTGACAGCACTGCAAATAATAATGTCAAACGTATTTGACAGCTGCTGTGACATCCCTAGGGTCTGTCCATAAATTGAAAATGCAGATTTGGTTTACAACAAGAAAACACAAAATCACAACATTTAATGCGGATAAAAAAATTTAATTAAAAAGGATGATTAAAGATTGCAATTTGAAATATGCTTGGCTTATTCGTATGTTAGTACAATAATTAACCTATTTTACAACAAAATGTATATTTGTGAACTTGCTAGCAGAAATGTGCTTCAAAGTCACTAAAAGAAAGTGACTTTGTAATATAATTAGCCATTTTTTTGAAGTAGTTAAAGTAAAGTAGCTAATGCCTTAGAAAAAATTAATCATCAACAACTCTTCCCACCACCAAACTGACACGGCACGAGAGGAAACTGTATATGTTGTTATAATTTAACACTCACTTGTGTCAGTCTCAGTTTCTCTGCCCCACACACACACACACACACACACACACACACACACACACACACACACACACACACACAGGGTTCTGATCAGGGTGTAAAACAAGACCATCTCTCTTTAGAATACCACTCACCATATTCTCCCAAAAATAGCAGGTGCCCAACCAGCTACCCGTGGTGGGAGGATTCAGAGCTTAAAGATAAATGGAAGGATGTTTACTCATTGCCAGAATCAAAACAGTGCTAATCTCCAATCAAGTCCAAAAGGCAGATAGTTAGCAAGGAGAACCTAAAAACAGCCCAGAGGGTAACACATTCCTGCTACGATTGAGCTTAACTTTGATCTGACTATATGCTGGCCCTTGTGCACTGAAAATGATTAGCACTTCTGTACAGTGATTTAGGACATTGTATATTTATAGATGAACTTAAGGACATAATATGGTGACACCGGAGTATTAGTGCATGCTCCACAGTTTAGTGGGATGGAAAATGCAGAGTGGTGGGGATGTGTGGAAAACTGATGGAAAGCTTGGTTGGAAAACATAGTTAGCTTACTGATGACCTTGGCGATGAGCATGTTTTACTGAGGTGGTTGGGTTACAATATCAGGACAGTTGTAAAGAAAAGACCAAAATGTGTTCTTTTTACATAATACAATAGTTGTAATGGATTTATTTGTGGTTAGCAAGCGGAGAATAAACACAACATGGCCTTCTAAAGTAACAGATTGAATTAATTTGTCAAGTGTAGACTATTTAATTCAAGCTGGATCAAAATTGTCAGTCCTGAAACTATAATACAATCAGCCATGCTTTTGAGAAGTGCGAAATAAGTCTGCTCTGGCTTCATTTAGAAAGAGATAAAATACAAAAGGATGTTTGTGTTCCAGTGAGTGAATCACAAGAACTCTTTAGGCTGTAGCAATGAAATGTGTGTGCAACTCCACAAGTATTAAATGGTCTATTACAAATGAAATATGGTTTCCATAATTGTTCAGCTTTCTAATGACATGTAGCTGCAGTGTGAGTATTACTGTGTTGAAAGGGCGTATTTTATTTTCCTTTGGGTTTCAGTGTCAGTAGTTTGCATTGGCCCCATTTCTGTGTTATGAAACGAGCAGCCTCACGAGGGGGCAAAAGAGGGCTTTGCCCCCTCAGTTGTATTTTCTGCCCCCTTGGTTCAACATCGTCCATAAAACGTTCAAACACAATTACTATTACAAGGTCTCCATGGCGTCTTTATCGCAGGGTTCTTTCAACTGCTAACAATGTAATCCCATCTGTGGCGATATTTGACACAGAGTGACCGCTCCAGCCGTCCTCTCACTTCATTAGTAGCCTATGTCTATGACTTTAACCACCTTATAAAAGCCGTGGTCTTAGCAGCACAGCGGCTTTTAGCAGTGGCGTAGCCTTGCAACGTGATCTGTTTACATGTCTTTTGACAAGGCGGCTGTATTATCAGAAGCTAGAGCAAGCTAGATTTGGATGGAGAATCGGATCGGGGAGAGATCAATGACCCGTCACTTTCATCAGATGAGGACTCTTCATCTGATGACGAGGAGCTCCAGCTACCCGTATCATCACAGCGTAGCAGCCCTCAGACGCTGACGTGACAGATGCTTACAGTCTAGTGATAGGCATTCTAGTTAGACGTAACTTGTGTAACGTTAGCCGTTTCTAACGTTAGCTTACTGCACTAGCTAAACAAATTATAAATATTTTATTCTTTAGTGTCGGCTCAACCATTACCGGACGGAAACGTCTACAACCTGAAACACGCACTGAGAGCGCAGTCACAGCTGTTTGTGTGTTTGTGTGTGTGTGTGTGTGTGCGTGTGTGTGTATTTATTATTTAAAAAAAAGAGAGCTAAAAAATGGACAACTTAACTGCTTCAAGAAATGCCAAAATTGCGAGTGCTGACGCTGTTGCGGCAGCGGGTAAAGCCTGGGTGAATTTGTTATTTTTAGCCTACTTTATGAAAAAAAATTGCCCCCTTGCAATTTTTACCTGCCCCCTTACCCTGGCACCGGGCCTGCAAGCAGCACTCCCTGCAGCTGCACTACTATCTTTCACGATTTACCTTCACGTTCTATTATTTTGCATTAGCGGATTAGGGATTAATAATGGGGACATACTGTACCAGAACAGAAAATCTGCCATGATAAAAAGTAGTGATCGACCCATATGGATTTTTTTAGTGCCGATACCGATTTTTTTTTCATCAGCCATTTCTTTAAAAATAATAAACAAAAACACAGATCAGTGTCACTTCTGCAATCATCTTACATTCATATCACCCAAATGATGTGTGCAATGTGCATCATATGGATGGGTGCACTGCATATGGTTAACTGTGCAAGGGTAAAAGGCTTTCATCAACATCGACAACACAGCCTTGGTGATGCATTGCTTGCTGACATATTATGAGACAGATATAATCAGGTCATCACAAAATCGGCATATTTCTTCAATTAATGTGAAAAATTTACCAACGTAGGCAGGACAGAAGCATCACTCACTACTGATAGCTACATAATATCAAAAACGTGGATATTAAGGCCCAGTCAGAAATATTCTGAATGAACCCTTAACTATAAATGTCACTGTAACTTAAGTCATTTTACCTGCCAAAAAAGTATAACATTTCTCACTTTAAGACTTGGGTTGTTTTTGACAACACTGAAGAAGGAGCATATGTGGCATGCATTGGCTTGATATTCTGAATGCGTATGGACTAGAAACGTAGTGCCATTTCCCAAGTGGTTTGGAGGGATGTTACCTGCACTTTGGCTGCTCAGTGAAGCATTCCATGTCTTTTGCCATTTGGCTGACTATGACTGGTGTGTGCATGTGGCAAACAAACAGGGTGGCTTAATATTAGGTAAAATAGTGGTAGGTAAATGCCCCCTTAAATGGATATTGTCAGTTCATAAAATCTTAAAAAATGTCAGTTCATAAAAAATACTTTGCATGGATTGATAAAAGGAGGCTGATGGCTAAATGGGACCTATATTGTGAAAAATGTCCCTGCAACTGAATTAAGAGTACTTCCAACATTCATCAAACCGATAAATAACAAAACAGTAACTAATGAAGTACAAAACTGTATATCAGGACTCTAGCAAAACCATGTTCATATATTCCTGCACCAGTTTAAACACTACCTTATAGCAGCTAGTCCCCTGAATGCAGAATACATATTTCAGTAATCCATCTGTAAAGAGCTCCGTCTTCATCCACAGTGGCAGAGCGAGGCAAACAAAAGATGCAATATACCATATTAAGTACAATATACCATGTTAAATAGTGTGATCCATTCTCCAATTATTGTGTGCCAACCCATAAAACTCCTTCCTACACTCTTGTCTATTAGCTGACAAATGGCTGCAGCTACTACTTATATAATTTGCTGTAAATTAACTCAAATATTTATGGTGTATTAAGCCCTTTTCTAAGAAAAATATTTTCTCTGCTATACTTATAACTTCAATCAGAGAGTGTAAACATTAAAGAGAGTAGTGATAAGTAGACTACAGTATAGTCTTGACATCACTGTGAGGTTACCAAACAACCAGCAGAGACTCCAAAAAGTCACTTTTCCTGGCTAAGAAATAGTCTGGCACATAACCCTCCGTAAAATGAAAAATGTGTCGTTTTTACACACGCTTTTGCACAAATAAACAACTGAGATTCAAATATTAATTAGTGAGCATTAAATGTGCTGCTAGATGGATGCTGTACCTGCAGAGCCAGGCTAGCTTTTTTCACCGGTTTCCAGTCTTTATGCTAGGCTGTGCTAATCGCCTGCTGGATCTACTGTATCCTCATATTTAACATACAATTATGAAAGTGGTATCGATATTCTTTCCCAACTCGCAAGAAAATAAAGTAAAAAACAATATAGAAATTCCCCCAACTGTTTAACAATCAAGCAGGACTGTCATAATTTTCCTTGAATGTTCTATTGATTAAGATTTAGTCTTTGCTCTTATCTTTGTCTTGTCAGCTGTGGCGGCGTCTCCTTTTTATTGTAAACAAATTGTTAGTTCTGGTGCCTTAAAAACACCTAAACTTTCAACTTGCATGGAATATTCATGGGTAAGGCCTAAATGTAAAGTGTTTCAGATGTTAAAATGTTCACAAACTGGGGTGCATCACCATTGGGTTACATCCAGAAGCTATAGAGATCGGGCAAACTTGACTGCTATTTATATATAGGGATAGTGACTGACACAGAATATCTAAATCAAGCTGAACTCCGTCTGAGACATGAACATTTCAATCAACAAAAAGGTATAGTTTGTATAGTTCGTCCAGTCGGTCTTTCTGTCTAGCAGGAAATTCTGACATCTCATGTTGCTTGGCTTGAAAAGTACACATGGAGAGGGCAGACATCATAAAAAAATGCCTATCCACCTGTTGTTCTGGCATTGGGGGAGCATTTGAACCCCACCTGCAATTCTTTGGTCTGGCAGACTGTGATGTGTGTGTACGTGTATGCATGGGTGTGTGAGTGTGTGACCAAGTGCGTCTCCCCATAAACAGGTGGGGTTCCCCGCCACAGATATCAGGTTCCCCTCTTTGATAACGCATTACAGACTTCATTAATTTCACTCCAGCCACGCACTCGCCGTCTGACAATCTCACTGAGGAATTTTTGTGTGAGCACACCTCCTTCGACTTGTGTAACTTTTACAAGCAGAGATTAGCATGTGTGAAAACAAATGTAATTTAACCCTTTATTGTTTTAGGAGGTTGAAGCGGACATGCCCAGTGTTAAAACTGCTGTCTGTGTCGGACACTGCAGGACTACCCCAGATAACATCATGACCAATGTTTTTCTCTCATTTCGGAAAAACCATGGGGTATTCTTTGACTGATTTATTTTCTTTATTTACTTGTCATGCACACAAAGTGCCCAACCCTCATGTGTTTACAAAACAGTAGTAGTAGTACAGTTGCAGTGGTCAAACATTTCATTTTATTACAAAATTAAAGGTTATTTTATAGCTCCGTCTTAAACTAAATATTATGCCTTTTCAAGGTTGGCAAAATAAAATCTGCTACAAAAAAGGTTCCCTTCCTGAAGCTGAAACTCAAGTTTATTATCCAGCCAAAAGAAACATAAATCATCGTCATCAACCTTTATTTAGTTCTCGGGAGTAAAATCGAGGGCAAGCCCTCATTTTCCATGTAGCCAAGATAACATGAAATAAATACACAATGTAATTTAGAACACACTTTACAAATGTTGCACATATAAATATTAAATGCAAAGACTGTAAAAATGGAGTTTCTTTTACTAAATCTTGTAGACAGGACAGTAAAAATTAACCTCATTCTGACATAAGGGATATCCATAAAATATACATTAAATAAAAATGACAACAAAATTACAACTGATGTTTCTTTTAATTTAATATATCAGATATTTTGAAATTAAAGGAGGGCCAGGAAACAAAACTCTCCACACATACATCCCATATGTCCAGTTGTGTATGGGCTAATTTGTGCTTTACTTTGTTTTCTTGACATTGATTGGATATTCTCGAGCACATGGGAAACCCGACACCGCAGCTCTCCTGATTTCCAGTTGTGCAGTGTGTCATCTCTGTGTCTAACAGATGACATAGTGGCTCTAGATGAACTTGGACTGGCCCCGACTCCGTCTGCATTGAAGCTCTGAGCACTATGCCTCCAAAAGCATGTCTAGCATTACTCCCAACTAACAGAACAATGCCGGGGATTAGGACCCTGAGCTAAATTTATAATCGCAAAAGAATGCATGTAAAAACCCAATGACCCCTCAAAGGGGTTTCATTTTCTTGTCTTTTTCCTAAAATTAATTGTTCCAAATTACAGAGAGGAAAACTGTGGGCATATTGCTGCAATATTATGTTTGTGTCTGCAGGGGTAGGGTGGGGTCATTTAGGGGCAAGCTTCAAAAAATGAATTCAAACCAAAACTTGTATGACAGTTGTTCTCAAACAATTCCAATGAAACAGTTTAATGTTTGATTTGTCAACAAATAAGGCAATAATTTATGTGAGAGCCCCAGCTTGTTTGTATTTAACAGTCTCACAAACTTTTGTGAAATAAGCATAACGTTAACAAAGGCACCCTGCTTGTGAAGACACACTTTTGTCAGATTTTTAGTTGTCCTTTGTTAAACACACTCAATAAAGTAAATCTATTTGGTTAAAGTCGGGGAATATGAATCATAAATATAAATGTATTGAGCTATTTAATATTGAACATACATACTATTATATGGAACTATTATTCATTAAAAAAAACTTTTTATATATCACCTTTGGGCTGTGCCCGTTTGAATGAAACTGTCACTTTGGCCACATAACATCTGCTCTAAACATTACCAGTAGTAGCACTGCCCTGTAAGTACTGTCTTCTTGTTAAATGCTTGGTGTGCCCAGACACAAGCTCGACCTTCACACTTAAAAACAGACAGCTCACCGAGACGGCGACAAGTGCTGGGGCATGAACTTGACCCACTGAGGGGAAGGAGGACGGAGCTAACAATGTTCTACTGTCAGGACAGAACCAAAACATACCTATTCTCAGTTTAAATTACAGCCTTTTTGCTCTATAATAGTGGGAAATAATATATCAGACTACAAAACATGTTAAAACCTCAGAATAGAACCCAGTGTCACCATAACAATAGTTTTTGTCCACCATTGTTTCACTGCTGTGACCATATGCCATAAGAGCATAGAGTGTGTGATTTTCAGGTATTAGAAATCTACCTGGACACACAATTTAAAATCAGAGAACATAATCTATTTTTTTTGTTTTGTTTTATTAAATCGTTTTTTTTTACCGATATCCAATCCTACGGCTGTGCACCAGTAAAATAAACTGGATTTGAGAAGCATTAATGGGAGAATAAAACCTCCTCAGATCAACAGACAAATAGGAGCCACTTGTGCAACATTGTTTAAAGGATATCCATGTCATTTATTTTTAGAAAGCTATACCAACTATTCAAAAAGGTCCTCATAATGTTGAAACACAGGTCACCGCTGTCATTGTTTTTTTTTTGTCTTGTTCAGAAGAGGGGCAGCATCTGTTGGGACCTTTAACTCTCTGTATTGTGTTGGCTAACACGGCTTTGAACTTCATTCTGATCAGACAAGCTCCTTGATTTAACACAAGAGAACAAAGTTTTTTTGGAAAGGGCCAGGGTATTTTTGGCCACAGCGGTAGATACAGAGCATGTTGATGCTTGATTTTGAGATGATTTACAATGCTAGGTCATCTATAAATCCATAGTGTTGAAAAGATAGATAAACATACCACAGTGGCCACTGAACAGTGGGAGTGGGAAGTTGTGGATAGAAAACTAACCAAACCGTTTCATCAAGCAATTTTTGATCTTCCTCTCAACTGAGTATTGATTTTTGTGGCTCACTGTGTAACTTTGTATGCAATCTTTAACGGTTCAATGCCGTGCAATAGTGACTGCTCTGATTTAATTAACAAGGTCAATCGTTACCTCAAACAGAGTAAACCCTATCTATCTTTGCACCCATATTTATTTCTTGTTGGGTGTTGTGGAGCTGTTATTAAGGACTAAGGGAATGAGAAGAGAGAGAGAGAGAGAGAGAGAGAGAAAGACCTCCCCCACACAAGTCATTCAGTTTTGAGTTTGCTGCAAACAGACAGCAGGAATTACTGTTATGTTGTTTGATTCAAAATCATATTGATCTCTGCTCCTTTTGATTCGCATTTTCCCCACTCACAGCCAAATCCTCCCACACAGGCTTTGCTTTTGAAAGATCGCTTTCAGACAGTTTAAAGATGCAAGCCACACACCGAAAATTATTCTCTGAGAATATTACTTTAAAATGCGTATTGATTCCGCTTGCAGAAATGAGGCATTATGTGGGTGTTGAGTGGAGCGGAGAGATACGGCAGTGAAAAATGACACTGCGTCATGAGCTATCAGTTTCAGTGGCTCAAAGAGAAACATCTGGTTGGACTCGGCTCCAAAGAACACAAAACCAGCTAAGGAGACTGCATAAGTTGGGAGCAGACAGCCTTCAAAACAAACGCCACCAGCTTTGTTGGCTTCTGACACAATTTGCTCCAGGTCTTATTCAGTTTCAGAGCCGGGAGTCTTACAATGATCTCCATGTGCAGAAGAAACTTATTGCAATGTGGCGGGGCAAGATGAAAAGAAAAAGGTGAAAAAAAGGTTGCAGTTACTGTGTATGATAACAGATACCCATCCTATGAATACATTACATTGTTACCCCTTTGGACACTGTACATAGTTTGGCTTTAGGCGTAATCCATCAACCTAGGGTGAGAAATAGCCTTCTATATTTGGCCTCTACATCTTTAGCTTGTTCTCTCAGTGGGTAAAGGGGCAGCTGAGAAGACAACCCTCTCCATCAGTCATAACTGCTGGCCCAAGGCCCAGAGTTCTTGTCACTAAGAGGCTTAAACCAAAGAATCTTCCCCTCATTCGCATAAAAGCCAAGCAGGTCAAAAGGTTCTAAAATGATTTGCATAGCCAATGAGGTACTGACTTTATGACTATAGTCCACTATTTGGACCGTAAGTGGTTATACTCTCTGAGGACTGATTTCCTTAGTTGGCACCTTTTCCTCTTTTTCCAATCAGTGCAGCAGCCAAATAACCTTAAATTGCTAATAGTACTAACGAGCGTGTCGGAGGATTTACTAACATCATCACCTCAGAAACTAACATGCAGCACTCTAAAACGTGATCAACCTGGATCTAGTTCATTTCAGTAATTTATTCTACAACAGCTGAAATTAAGGTATTAAACACCACCATGAGCCACAGTATATGAGCCCTGTAAAATGCAAGTGTGAGACCGGCAATAGGAAAACATTTGGGGAAAGGAGCCGAAACTGGGAATTACTTCTGTAACGCTGCCGGGTGACCACAAAAATCTGTCTGTGAACCACGTCAAGACTGTGATCATTATTTTGCTCTTTTCTCCGGCTTTTCGTCTGCATTCGTTTACCACCGCATCAGCATTTTTCCTCCAAATGAAATCTAAAGGCATTCCTTTCCCTTTCCGCACCCTTTTCAGAGCCCTTGTTAAACCCAATATGGCTTTCTTTCCTGCTAAAGACATGTACCTCGGCAGTTGATGTTGTAGAATTACTCTACCATTTTTAATCAAATTAAATATCTTTAAAACTTAGCTGGACTGAGTGATGAAGAATTTAACATGACATAGATAGAGTTGACAAATTGATAGCTAATGTTGGATCATGTATCTGGTTTCTTTCTCCACAACAAATGTTTACTAATAAACTCATCATAAAGATTCCCAGTATTTTAGACCACATTTTGTGGCTGTGCTACTTTAAAATCTATACTTTTTGCATATAGTTTGCTGTCAGAAGAAATGGGTGGGAATTCTAATAGAGCAACAAATCAAGCAATGAAATACACTGGTATTAAAGGTGTATTATGAGTTCCTGCGTGGTCACTCCTGTTGACGTTCCAAGTAAACAAAACAGAGCAAGCTCGCCCCTCCCCCCATGTTTCCATAACTGTCATGACTAACTGACTAACTGTCACTAACCCCCACCCCTCCCCCAGCCATCTTGTCAGTGATTGGCTGGAGTGTTTTGTTGTATTTTGGTGCCTATCCTGTGCCCCCTAGTGTTTGTTTGACGTTTACGACCCCTGTGTTGTCTCCCGAGACCGGGCTTTTTCACAGTGTATTCAGGGGGCAGGCAGCTAGCGGATCAAGGAGAGATGCCTACGATTTGAGACAAAAATGAAATCGCGCTGAAACCATGCAGGAACTCATAGTGCACCTTTAAATACCTTTGGCCCCTGAAACTGCTATCTACAAGTTTAATGAATACCCCACTTCATCTGTGTACAACTCAAAGTGTCTCAAAATCAAGACATTGTAAATTAAGTTTATAAAATTCCCAGTAATGAACCCAGAACGTACAACTAGGCTGAATCCAATTAAAAGAATCCATAGTTTTTGGGATTTAATGTATACAACTGGAATTACAACTGCTTTCTATCCCATGCCGTATCTGTGCCTAAAAATAAAGACATGTCCATGTTTTATTTAGCTTGACTTTAAGCATTTTATTTAACCATTTTATTTGTCTTTTGTAATCTGCATCTTCAGCCTATGATGATATGTAACTAATATAACTCCCAATGTAAACGGTACAGTCTGCTTTTGTCGTTTTAATGTGAAATTGGTTATTTTCTCAAGACTAGATGACCGGTACTTAAATGATCTATTGGTTATTGTTCTGTCTTACATGAGCATATCATTTACTCTAATTCATGTGACTCTAAGTATGTGCACAATGTCTACAGTAATGTTCTTGGATGTTTCAGATCTGCTGAACACAGTGAGGCAATTTCTAAGCTGGAACATAAATATGCACTGGCAAAGGCTGATATCTTGTGGTTACAGAACTTATCCCACAGAACTACTCATGGCTGAAATGATTGACATATTAAGTTTAAATAATGGTGTAGCCATCCCATGCCGTCTTCAAAGTGCAACTCGTGCAATTTCTGAAATGTTTAGAAGTATTAAACTTTCTGCCTGTACTATAACTTGTGGCAGGATCTCAAGAACTTAATGTTGCAGGATAGTTAGAGAATGTATACTTTATCCATTTTAGAATCCAAACCTATATCCAACCGTTGCATACTTTATACATTGGTCATATGGGGTTTTTTTGTATCGCAGATATTTTTCCGATGCAGATGTTTTCCAAAACAAGCTGGCTGATTGATCAACTGTAAACACAGGTGTTAACAGGATGTGATTTGCAGGGAAGGATACGTGGGATTTCCCCCTTTCTGGTCTAACCCGGTGGTGACAAAATGTATCAATGCTACTTCAACAATAGACCATATATTAATTACAGCTATATACCTGAAATAGAAGTAGCCAATTCTAAACTAAGTAAAGCGCTGTAACGTGAACAGTCTATAGTACGATAGAATCATAAAATCCGAGCGGCAGTTGCTGGTTGTATTTAGTCGCTATAGAGCTCCGGGACGCCGGCTACCAGCGGCAGTTGTTTAGCCGCCAACAGGTGACTGCGAGCCGGCTACAGACACCGCCAGATTACCGTCCTTTCAGGGGCCATGGTAGTTGAGTTAAGCCAGAAAAAGTTAGGGTCATGAGGCTCTGACAGTTACGTTTAGGCACCAAAACGTCTATAGTTTAGGAAAAAGATCGTGGTTTGGATTAAAACACACCTGAGGTCGGCACGAGCGTTTCCTGGGTGAAAGTACTTAGTTTTCGCCGCAAAGTAAAATGAAAGCGCTGTGTTGACACCACGTTGTGCTATTTCATTTTGAGATTTATTTTTCATTGAATATTGAAGTTGATAAATAAGTGTTTTGGCATGCCTGGCTGCTTTCTTCACAAATCGCACCCTGGGTGTTAACCACTGGTAACACCAGGAAGTGGAAAAATCAAAGTTCATTTGTCGATCCTTGCTAAAATGGTGGTGCTAGAAGATTGGTGATGTAGGGACTACTCACGGGGCTATTTGTCAAACTACTGTTGATTACAAGTTAACAGCTAACATACTAGCTATAGCGAACTCGGTTGAGTGTGATAATACGTTCACAAAGTTTATTCCATAGTCTCCTGTCTAATAACAGACAAAACCATTCCTCTACTGTGAGGGAGTTTATACTCCATCAAAGAAGGGTTATATGTGATATGCAAGTAGATGGTGCAACAGAGCCAATAAGCTAGGGAAGCTTCCTCTGTCTCCGTTACCTCAAAGGTCAGAAATGTCTGTACGGTTTGCTACTATAGTCAATGGTGCAAATTCTCGTATCGAATTTCACCAAAGTTATACTTGATGAGAAATATTCACCCAGATTAACTTCACCCCTGTGAACCAACAAAGGAAGGATGACCATAACACCTACACAACTGCAAGATGGTTTTATTTTTAAACTACAACTGGAATTCTGTGAAAGGTTGGAGCGGATATGCAAATAGTAAATTGTTCCAGGTGTAGTCAGAAAGACTTATTTCATAAGCTTTACATAAGTCTTATTTGTGATTTATATCAAAAAGATTATCCTAACTGTTAGATTTTTTTTTGTTCCCCCCCAATTGCATGTACAAGAATCAAAAGGAAGTTACTGTGTATAACAAACCACTTTCTCACCACTTTTCTGCACTCAATACAGTCATGTATTATAGTCATTTCTGTCTAGGGAGAGTAAAGAATACAGAGGCTATACATTTAAACGTACCAGAAGTGTCTGACAATGTTATCCCACTGTTGCATCTTTTGCACTACTTACTAGTAGTACTACTGTACTAGCAGACAGCACTTGTGATTCTCAAGAGTCCTCATTCTATGCTTGAGTTGACCACCACCCAAGCCATGAGAGGCGGTATGAAGTCATCACAAAAGTCAAGAGCTACTGTGCCACAGAGACTGATGTTCAAGGAGGGAAGAAAAAAGTTGGCAGAAAATCAGTGTTGTGTCACTGGAAAGGATTTGCAAGTGGGAGGAGGGAGAACGAGGGGAAGTAGGGAGGGAGGGTTTGAGAGAGGAACTCGGGCTGAAGCGGAAGACGGATGCATTGGAGAGAGTAAAGGAGGGGTGAGGGGGAAAAAGGTTGGATGAATAAAGTAAAATGAAGAGATAAAAGAAAAGGGAGTGGAAGAAGGTGAAAGAGGTGAATTGTGGTTGTGAAGGAGAGAGAATGGCGTTGTTGACAGAGGAGGTGAAAGACATTTTATCTGGCTCCAGGCCCAGCTGGTGTCTACGCTGGACCGCTGTGGGTGTCAGATCTTTATTCCAACCCTAGAGACAGCTGGAGGTGTCAACGCCGAGCCAGCCTCGGTTATACATCCCCACAAAACTCAGCCATGTGTTTGTGCACACAGCAGCGCCACTGTCACAACAAGCAGATATCACCTTGACAGGGGTTCTCCCTCATCCAATGACCATTTGTTAAATATTCCCAAATCAATGGTTTGAGTTGTTGTCACTGCTTTAACAAAATGTTTAACTTAAAGGAATTTATCTTGGAATCTTTAAAATGGCTACTTTATAACCAAAAGTCACTTGTGGGATTCATAATCGAGTATGACAAGACCCAAAAGAAAAGTTATAGAGGGGCTTTCATGCCCCATTTACATTGAAACAATCACTCACTGGGGGTTTCAAATTCTTAAGAACCACGGACAGACATTTGAGGGGTTAACGTTCTAACTACAAATCAAACTTGTAGTAAGGCATTTTATACATCTCTTAATGGGTTCCAGAGGAGGGGATGGCTCTCTATCACGTGTGGCTCTGAAACTACCATGTCGCCATTAAAGCGTTACAGCTTTACGTAAGGAATGGGCAAATTCAAGACATAAAAAAAAAAAAAAAGATGATGGGAATTCATTTCTATTCAGTTTAATGTTTTTTCTTCTAAAGCTGGGTCCAAAAAAAGTAGCATATCCAGCCTCTAAGACATATTGTAGAGAGGAAGAGGCTGCAGTGTGTATGAGTAAGACACATTCCTCTGTAATGAGGTTAGTTCTGGTCTGATAGGTAAATGAGGATGATATGACGGTCTCTCCAGGAATCTAGAAACAGCAACTTTGGGTACAAAATGGTTCCAATTCCAAAATAATATCAAAAACTTTAAAAAAGTGAAATTATGTTACTTGAATAATAATTTATGCTTTAAAAAAAAATTACTTTTTGAAGGAAAATCGGTAGCGTGCGTCCTTTGTTGGACTGGATCTTGTCCATGAGATTTGACAGATCACCCTCCACTCAGCTGCAGTCTTCTTAAAAAATAATGTGGCCATTTAAGGGGGAAACATTTACTGTCTATAAATCAGACAGGATCAAGGGACGGAAAACCTTAGAGTAATCACTTTGTACGAGTATGCTTCACTTTTTTAATATGGTGAAAGTCCAAAAGAAAACTCATAACACTCCTTACATAAACTGATTTAAAATGGTTAGTTAAAACGTTTGCAAATAACTATGATTAAATACTATACTGTCCACAATATTGCATTCATTTATTAGATGGAGAGATGTCATAAGTGGTAAAAAGGAAGAAAAAAAACAGAAAACTGAGCCCTCCTTTAAGGTATATTCAGCACTATTTGTTTCACTCTGTCCCCAAGCAAACAGTTCTGAAAAATTTGCATGTTGCAGCACAGCCTGCATCAAACTCAGCAAGCAGATGTGTTTACGAGAAATGGGATGCCTAATAAATCTTTGGCATAATGTTATTGAATTAGTGGGGACTTAGGAACAGATACCATTTTAAATCCTGTCTTTTCCAGTTCACTGCTTTTGATAGCGATATATTAAAGTCCCACATGATATACTTGCGTATCCGCCATCATTTTTCATCACCTCTAGTGGGGCATTGGCGAAGGGGTGACAATGAATAATAAATTAGTCTGAATTTTCTGATGGAATTTCCATTTACGCTGTGAACAATTTTCAGGAAAGAGGATTTACACTTAATACCTTGCGGTGCCCCCTCCAACAGTTGCTGTTTGTAGCACAGATTAACGTGAGATCTCCATCCCGTCCATGGCATGATGTGATATTTGCTGCCATTTAAAGAAACTTATTAGTCTGAGGACTCAAATCTTGGATGTTCAAGCTGAATTAAAGCAGCTATCCCTGGAATAAACCTTGGTAAAGCATCAAATCTACTAATGCACAGCAAATAAACACCCTAATATTACATCTTTACAGGTCTAAATCTTATGATGTCTTATTTTTTTAAACAGGTCTGTGTACCTGGTTTGGGAAGATGTACTTTTACCTTTGCTTATAACAATACCATTGTTAGTGCAATGTTGTGAGGAACAACTATAACAATATATCAATTACATTATTCTCAATTACATGAATTATGAAGCTCATTATCACCGACCAAATTATATACTGAAAATGCCATTCCTTTAAGAGAAAACCATTCCTTAAATATACGTCAGATGGTGGCGCTTAAGGAAAAGTCAAAGGATTGCCAAAGTCACCAGGATTTATTGCATGGCAGCCATAAATATCTGTACCAAATTTTGTGCAAATCCATCAGGTAGATGTTGAGGTGTTTCACAGGATAAGTGAAAATGTTGACCTGCTGGTGGTGCTAGAAGAAAGTCAGCAGCTCACTAAAGTCATTGGGATTCATCCTCTGGGGAACAGAATGTCTGTACAATATGCCACGGCAATTCATCCATTGATGGAAGAGATATTTCAGTCTGGACCAAAGTGGTGGACCAACCAACCAACTGACATTGCCATCCATAGAGCCATGCCACTACCATAGCCTAAAAATCAGACAATGCCTAGCCCTATTTTAAACAATGGATGTGGTATGTTATGTGAATATAGCTAGGGGTGCACCGATCCGATATTAAGATTGGATATCGGTCCCGATATTGACAAAATAGCTGGATCGGGGATCGGAAAAATGAACAGATCCATGGGCCGATCCAGTTTTGTTAGTTTTTTTTCCCCTCTGTCGCACGTGTGTCGCATGCTGGAAGAGTTGAGTGTACAAATAAATAAGAATTCAATACATTACATCTATGTTATTTTGTCTTAGTTAGGAAAGTAATGTTTAGTTAGGAAAGTCTGGTGCATTTAGTCTCTTCCACATGGTGGAAGGAAGGTATAAGGTGGAAGGTATACAGTTTATTATTAATTCAACAACGGTATCGGATCGGTATCGGGTGTCGACAGATACACAAAGCCCATGCTTCGGTATCGGGACTGAAAAAGTTGGATCGGTGCATCCCTAAATACAGCACGTTTATAGATCTAATGATTAGTAATCAGTGCTTTTAAGTCAACCCCATACAACAGCACTGACAGACTTCTTATCACCTAACATGTCAACAATCATAACAGACTCTTCCCTGTCGTAAATTTCTTCCATGCATCACCTCCTTGCTCTGACCTTTCCTCTCCTTAAATGTTTGCAATGAAGGAAGCTCATTCCACTTTTCCTCTGGATCAAAGCAGAAGCTAAATACCTTACTAGTAAATGTAAACAAGCTCACACACCCTCACACAACACATCTTTCCTTTCTTCCCAACATGGCTCGTAATCGGATGCCTGGATGCCCCTTGCCATCCCTCATTACCCAGCATTCCTGAGGGCTACATGCCGAGGGCGCGGCAGAAAGACTGGTGTGAGGTTGGCGCGGGGCCAGATGACAGTGATTTATCGAAGTATGATTGATGGCTACAGCTGATATGCCAGCTCTGTTTTCAATTGTTGTTGGATCTGGCACTTCTCACCTTGTAAAAGTGCTTTAAGGGGAGCTTGGGGATGAATGACGGTGCAGTGTTAGAAGTAGATGATGGTAAGTGTGAAAAGTGGTTGAGTGGTAGAACTTGAATGGATGGACTGGAAATGTTCATAATTTATTTCAATGCTGTCAGAAGGAGAAAAGATGGCTGCTGTGGAAGTTTAATTCCACTAGCATTGTTTTATGAGATCGAGAATTGATGTGGTCCCTATAACTGGTGCTGGAATGTGCAGCCAAATGGTGAAGCATCATCCTCTTATTCACCAGAATAAAATATTGTTCATTTGACAACATTATCAAATATTTTGCATCTCACTGACTATTCAATAAAGTTAAAATTAGACCGGTCTATACCATAGACTGTATAATATTAATGGACAAAGCATCCGGTTCGGCGAAGTGCTGCAAATGCGGAAGTGCCTTAAACATTCTATAGCATTCTATCTGAATTCCAGCAGGGGGCGACACGTGCAGATGCAAAAGGAAGTCAGTTTCTGTAGAAGTCTATGAGAAAGTGACCCACTTCTCACTTGATTTATGAACTCAGTAAACATTTTCATAATGAGTTTATGGTCTCAATCGCTAGTTTTAGGTCTTCTGCAATACAGAATGATGTTCATTTTTTAAATTGTGGTCTCGATTTTAAAATCGGTGATAAAACAGGGGGTGTTTTAGGGCGTGGCTATGATGTGATTGCCAGTGAAAGTGTGTAACGTAACGTGGCTCCTTCCCTCACTCCTCCCTCTGGTCTAAAATCGGCACATCCGCAACCAGGATGGCTACGCCCATAATGGCAAACTCGCTGACGCATAGCAGATCTCCACAAACCAATGGGTGATGTCACACATGCTTTGTCCATTAATATTTTACAGTCTATGGTCTATACCAATTTTTAGCATCTAGGAGGTATTGTAAGTACCTTAAAAACTTCCCAAGTACAGAAGCCTGTGACTGACTATACATTGGGAGCAAAGTAGGATGCAGTGCGACATAATAATCACAGGGTTTCCCGCAGCACTTTGCAGTTTAGGCGGCCCGCCTTAACAACACGCGCATGCCGCCTTAACTGAGTCTTCAAAAAAAAAATATATATATATAACCGCAAGTCGCATCAACACAGTCTGTAGGAAACAAGGTAACGGCGAGTTGTAAAGATACCACCAATCACAACGGAAAGAGCATTTGCTGACGGTGAGTGTAACTGTCATTTAGTCACATTTAAAGGGATAAATCGCCATTTCACCGTCGCGCATGCGTCAGAGTTTGTCAACAAATGTGTGGCAGCTGGGGCATGCCCGGGCAGAGACGGTGTGATGGACTTACCGGAGCGTTGGCATACGGCAGGCAGAGAACATTTATATATGTTTCTCTGTCCTATTCTTCACATCAGTGAGGCTTTCTTCTCTTGTTTCAACAAAGTGAATACATGACGAAGTGACTGGAAATATCCATCACCTCTGTGTGGCTGTTGCCTGGTCTTTGAGACGCAGCTGTTGTCTGATTTTTTTTTAATCACTACACGCGGTTCACAATACACGGTTAGTTAGCGTAGTTAACACTACACACAGTGAAATTACGTAGTCCTGTTTTTATTTCACGCATACTATCTGCTGGAGTGTGTGAAGCTATGGGCTGAGCTCTGTTATCTCAGCGCAGTTTGTTTTGGAGAAGAGTTGTCAGGCAAAGTGGAAGAGTGCATGTCACGGAGGATAATGGGAGCAATGCCAGTAAAATTGTTATAGCACTTTTTTTGAAAATAGTTTAATGAGCTTAAAATTGCACATTGCAACTGTTATTTTGAAAAAATGGTTATTTATTAATTATTTATTATTATTTAAATTTGATATTTAGTGTAGTGTGTAGTACAAAGTCTGTACTACAGACCCCCCTGGTCAGATGGCAAACCTACCACCTTAACTAACAAATTTTCTGCAGGAAACCCTGTGATAGAGGAAGGAAGAGGCCAGGATGGAGGGATGGATCAACAAAACATTGGTCTTCGACAAGACGACTATTGGCTTCCAGTTTCCAAACTCAGTCAACATTGGTTTCTCTTAACCATGAATAGCGTTCCCTAACATTTACCAAGTAGTTATTTCAACCCAAACCACAATCTTATTCAAACCAAGTCCCCTTTAAAAGGTTTTGAAAAGCACTGACAAATGATGTTGTTCTGCCGACAGGGGCGGGATATTAGAAAATGACAGTGGCCCTGGGAGCTCAACATACAGCAACTTAAGAAAACATATGCAAGGAGACAAAACACAAGCAAATTAAGAACACATATATCATCACTTTGACAAGTTACAATGTGTTGGGCTTTAAGGGCCACTGTCGAAAATGCTTATATGTCGTTCTAGGGAAAAACAAAAACATATTGTTATTTTATTTGGAGGACTTTTCAAATCAGGAAGTTTTTTGTAACACACTAGTGACATGTTAGGTTAGTGCAGTCTTAAAATCATACAAACCATCTGATCATTCCTCTCCAGGCTGCCATCTAAGCTTGATTTTATTCAGAATATAGAATATATAAGAAGACAATATAAATTTCCTAACCTGGAAGCCACATCCTCCTAGATATTCCCCTAGTGATATATTTGTCCCGGTATGAATGTATCCAGTGTTATATATATACATATGCTATATGACTCTGGGTTACACTAATTTAAATTAGTCAATATTTTTCTGCAGTCAAACTTGGCATCAACAATGTTCTATCTCCTGCCTGCCAGAATGCTACTAGATGTACCTTGTAAAGATTGTGTGGATTTGCTGTAAAGGTTAAATTTAGCCAAAAGCTGCCAAGAAAAATCAAGGCAATTGGTTTCTACACAATGTTGTGCTTGTGGTGAAAGCACTTTTTAAAGTATTTTGTGACTTTTGTGAATGCTGATCATGTGCTTATACTAACTGTCCTACGCTAGCGGCTGAACGGGCGCTGAATTTGGAAAGACATTGCCGAGGCAGTAATGTGTTTTAGAAGGTACATTAAATACTATTGAGCCACTGGTGTTAATCCCTAACCATCACTTTGGCCATTCTGTTCTCTCCTTCGAGGCGCTCTAGGTTAAATGTTTAGCTGAGGTGAACAGGTGGCATCCTCATTCCTACTCCCCACTACCCAATTTCACAGCTCCACCGTTCTTGCTGGGAGCTACATAGCTGACGCCATGGCTTTCCGAGTTCCTGCTTCGCAGCCAAGAACGAGTTGCCTTGTGTCCCAGCAGGGAGGCAACCTATCAGGAAAGGGAGGGAGCTCCACAGCATGCCGACAGCGTAAGGAAAGACATTAAAGCCTCATTCGTGACCTTCTGAGACACCAATAGCTATCTGCCCTTTACTGCACTGCTGTGGTCCTACTGTATATTGCGTCAGAATAAACAAAGAAAGAACATAGCTAAATGTATTTGTTTCATTCCTAAAGCTTAAGTATCATGTGATTTAACTTTTGGTAAGAAACAACTAACATAATTTAAAGAGTAGAGGCAGATGACCACAATATTTTGGTTTAATAAATTGGCAGGATACATTTAAAGGTAAGATACAATATAGACGACTCAAAAGAATTTTACTTGAAGCCTTTTTACCCTGAGCGATGGTGATGATGGATAGGTGCCTGCTCAGAGACTCAGCCTCCAACCTGACATTTTTAACGAAAGCCACTGATATTAGACTTACTGAAAAAATACTACTTCTCTCTTGACGGGTACCAGAAGACATTATTGATCTAAAGTTGTAATGTCTGTTCAGATTCCAACTCATTCTTTAATTTGGCTGCTCTGCTTCAAACGCTAAAAAGATCTGTGGTTTGTATGCTGAGGTAATTGGACTGATACCTAATTGGGTGTCAGGAGAGAAAGGAGCGGGTCGGCACGATAGAAGTTTTCAGTTGTTTATCAGCTTTTTTAGTTTGATGTCAATTGGGCAACTTCTTGGTCTTTAAAATATTTGGATCAATCATAAAATCTCAAAAAGGTGTCAATCATGCCACCGTTGACACGCCTTTTGCTAATATGCCAGTCCATTTCAAATTTATGACTAATTTTTCATCTAATTTTCATCCCTGATTTAATAGTATTTCAACGTTTTCTTTGAGTTGCAGGTAAGCTCAAGTGCTGGAGCTACACAGGGAAAAATAATCTTCTTTATGGTGTTTTTATTCTCTGTGGCCATAGACCAGTTATGGAGTCAGGAGTTGATCGATTTGTTTCCCCTTGAAGTTGAGTGGGATTGGTGACAAAGCCTTGGTTCTGTTAATATGGGCCCCCGATGACCTGGCGGTATTTGAACTGCCCTTCAGGTCCAGTGATCAGAATGCTCTGTGTTATAACCATGAGCACCATAGAAGGGGTTAAGACTCGGTTGGTCCGTAAGGGCCAAGCCTTCAACATACTAGAGGATCTGCAGTTCTCTTTGTGAGGATCATGGACCTACAGCCTGTCAACCTGAATTAATGTCTCACTGGCCAATGGAAAATATCAATCAATCATTGCCCGAAGCCCACCATTCAATGGCAGCAAATCCAGTCGGTAAACATTTTATCTTTTTCGCAAACATGGACTATCCTTTAAAAAACTGTTTTGTTTCAGGTTTTCTATGAATTATTTTGTCAAAGTAGATAGGGCATGATTTATCTTAGGATGTCTCACTCTCTGCACTCCAGTTTCCAAAATAATTGTACTGGATATTTATTTTTAGGGTGGTTACAAGAGCAGTTCCAATTATTTGCAAAAATGTAGACTTTTTTTGGATTAATCTAAAACATTTACTAATTTAATTCAGTTAAGACTATAAACATGTAATTCTATCCACAGTATCTATCCACAGCCTATAAGTTGAAGTGTCTATACAGAAATGTTTTTTTTAGTCTAGTGGTTAGCAACCTGGGGGTCGGGCCCCCTTTCAACTTGTCACACAATAAATCTGAGGGGTCACAAGAAAAAAAGAACATTTTTGTTTAAATAAAGTATGACATATCCTACTGTCTTCGCTTTTTACTTTGTTTAAAAAGCACTCTTTGCTTTAACAGCTCACTGTAAATGTTGACGAGGGGTCGCAATTTGACTTTGCTTTGTTTGAATAGATCACAAGTCACAAAGGTTGGGATTGGGAACCACTGCTTAAGTGCATATGTAATATTTGTCTTAATCAAGTTTTTTTGGCCCCCATCCTAATCCGAGTTCTTATAATTGGATATTATCGACACCAAGTCCGATCGGCCAATTCACCTCTATCAATGTTGTGTTTAAGGCCATTTGTGTGTTTATAATGATTTGTAAATTATTGTGTGATGCTGTGGGTTAGGATTAGTTTTGGAGGGAAGTACAGATTAACCTACAGAATTACCTCCTTTCATTAGGGCCCACAATGCCAAGCTGTGCCCAAACAGTCATACCCATAGGGTCTGCAATATGTTGAATATAAAATGTTTAAACTCTAAATGTCTGGCCAGGTTTTAGTCGAGGAGCAACAGTATGAGTACACCTGTCAGATGTGTCATGTCATGTTTACACATCTGTCTACCATTAAATTCAATTTCTCTTGTTCCTCTAGTTGATCTAATTCTTCCATACAGTATCTTGAGTGTTGCTACAACATTTATATCTTTGTACTGACAATAATAACATGGCCTCGATTTGGTTTTGGAATAATGCCACAGGTTTTGTTAAATTAAATTACTTTAGGGGCATTTTTAGAGGATTTCCATTTTGTCTGCCAATCAGAGCAGAGTTCAAAGAACAATCTGTCTCCTAGATAATATATAATTACATAATAAACAAAAAGAACCACAATATTGCTATAAAGACATATGAGATATTTTATTCTAAACCACTGTTGCTCAATCTCTGCTCCTCTCAGGTCCTATTTATCAGCTACAAAACCATTCAGTTTGGCCCAAATAATCACACTTATATTCTTGACTATGAATTTCAGATAACTCTGTCAAGATACAAGGCAAGTTCAAAGGGTCATCCAGAGCTGAATCTCACAAAAATGGAATATGATCCAATGACACACCAATTCATTTTGATAATCAAATTTAGCTTGTGCCATATTTATTAATGTAACATATGAGAATATGCTGCAAAAGCAATTATAGAGACTCAAAATTGCCTGGAGTGAATGTTTGTCCCACCACACATGCAAAATGAAGTCATGTGCACCGCCAGGGATGCACAGCGTTTGCGTGATCCATCACATCAGGCATTATCAGTCATATAATGAAGGCTTTGGTTCCACTCCCATGCTTTCCTTTCTCTTACACTCCTCAGACATTTTTTCCCCAAATAAACTATCTCATCCCTTTTTCATTACACAAGTATTCCTACACTGGAGTAGCCTGAAGGTTAGAGAAGCTTTCTTGTGACTGGAAGGTCATATAGTCTGAATCTGCCAGATTGGCTATGAAAACCTGGGTGGGGGAACTAAATGAATACATGACGACCCCCATCAAAGTGCCATTGAGTAACACATAGCAATACATGCTCTTACTGGCCAGTGCAGCTGCTCATGACAGTTCATAGCCTGTTTCACCTGTCGTTACTACCAAAAATCTTCTGAAATTCATAAATAAACAATTACACTTCACATTTGCAGGGCTTTTTTTGGAATAAATTTGTCACTGAAAGGTTCAATTCATATTTCCTAATATCCAACACCAGTAATGGTCCTTAAAATAAAACCTGTGAGGAAAGAGTGGAGAGAGGCAGAGGGAGAGGACGCAGTTGTGTGAAACAATCTGGAAAGAGATTTAACACTTCTAATTACATCTATCAACAATTGGGGCTTTCACGTCAAAGCCAATGTGTTTCCTGTTAGCTGAACACCGTTCGTGACAGCCCTGAAATTAATTGAAACATTTGAGAGAGGGGGGAGAATGCTCTGGGGCTCATGTGGCCTTGGCTGACGCGTCGCATGCACTGCAGCCCCCAAAAGACACGGAAAGCACGAGCTATCCAGCAGGAGCTTAGCCCAGCCTCAGTGTCAGCAGGCTAGCTTTCCTCCCAGTCAGGGGGAACCAGATGTAACTTTGTACTCCGCATTAGCACTTGTATCATGTAGAGGCAGCCGGCGCGGAAATGTCCCTTTCGTGACGAGGTAATTGCTCTGCTGTGTATTGTTTTGGAAGGCAGCTCTTTAGAAAGTATTAGACATGAAAGACCCGAAATGGAGGCATTTACTTTCTGGTGTTCATTCGATTTATTGACTTGCTATATGGAGGTATAGAAATATAGGTGAAAGTGTGAAGTATGGAAAGTGGGAAGAAAGTAGGGAGTGGCAGGATAGGCTTGTAATGAGAGAGACCATCCTGAAGCCAAAACATTAATCTCCGTTTATACGCGTGCGTGCCTTCGTAGATGGGTTGCGAGCTACAAGCAGGCACGGAGGCATTTAAGCTCAAAGCATTTTTCATTGCAGTATTCTGTGAAACGCCAGGGGGCATACACACAATGTAATCTGTGAAGAAGCAAGAAGTAGTAGAGAAGTAGAGAGTAGAAGTAAAGGCTGCCTGGCAACAGGTAAACACAGATGTACCCTCAAACACTGCATTTGGGCTGGGCAATATATCAATATTATATCAATATCGTGATTTGAGACTAAATATCGTCTGGATATGGTAATATTGTAATATAGTGTAAGTGCTGTCTTGTCCTGGTTTTAAAGGCTGCGTTACAGTAAAGTGATGTATTTTTTGAACATACCTGACTGTTCTATCTCCATCGAGGTATCGCCCAGCCCTAACTCCAATTATTAACATTACAGTCACTTATTTCCAAGTCAAAATTACGGTCTGCCTCTTGATGTTAAGAACACTCTTTCCATGAGGCCGTTTTTTTTTTTGCTTTGACAAAGCTATCGCTCATGTTTTTCTACACCCTCCAGCAAAATGCTTCTTCTTTTCCCAGTGTGTTGGCGCTCTCTTACCACATATATAAGGTAATTTGACTCCCTGTGGTCTGTACATGAAGAATCATTCAGATGTTTGTACAGACGAACCTGCTCGGCCAGCCTGCAGCTGACCATGTTGAAATAGAACGCGCAGAGTTACGAAAATTCAGAGGTGCTTGAGTCACAGCGTGTGGTCGGGAACAACGCGGCGACCATAAACCTACCTTTAGAGGTTAGATTTCAGGCCTCAGTTTATAATTACGTAAACGAGTCACTAAACCCATAGTGTACATCCGCAATAGTTAAAAGATTTTTTTTTTTAAATAAAGCTCGCAGGTCAAATATTTGCAAACTCGGCAATAAAATCTTTCCTGTCAATTTCTTTACAAAGTAATAATTGTTTACGTCATTTAAGAAGCAAAAATGCCAGATCTTTGCTGGGTCTGTCCTCTAAAATCAGGATTTTCTCGGTTGTATATAATTTCAAAATTAATCTCTTTGGATTCTAGACTGTCCGTCAAACACTAAAAGCTATTTAAAGATGTCACCTTGGATTCTGGCAGTAAACAATTAATTAGTGATCAAAAACAGAGCACCAGATACATTCTTAATCAAAAGGTATTGTCAGTTGCAGCCCTAATCAAATCCTTATCACATCACAGGGACATTTCAGTCATACATGTCAATGTCATCAAACTATTTTCCCTGAGAGCATCCATCTGTGAGGGTTTAGGCTGGCATTTTTTTTCTCAACACTCTCTCTACAATTAATGTGCATGCATATGTGTCTGAACATCTGTTGTGATGACTGACTGAAATGTTGTGTGTCCATGTTGGAAAAAAAATAAATCCTTAGATCTATAATTGAGCATCATTGAGCAAGTGTTTTCATTTTGACAATGACAAACTGCCATTACTCTAATTTTGTACCAACATTTGTAATACTCTCTGTTGGAAAACTCATTCAGTAATGGAGGTCTTTGTGCGTCTGCTCCGTCGGTTCATTACAATGGAAACTGTTGTGTGACATTCACAGCATGCCAGGGGTCAGCAGCGCCAGCCTCAAACAAACTGACGTGTCAGTCAAAAGATGTACTTGGAAATAATCTTAAGCATTATTTATGAGGCTGGCAACTGCCATTACAATGAACTATGACATCACCTAAGCTTAGCCCATTAAGCATTTATTTGCAGCAATGTGGCACCTCACACAACAAAGCTGACCGCCCGGTATTCCCTGCACCTCCGACAGCCTGCAGCTAATTACATGATCTGATGGTTACACAAGGAAGGTTGCGACTGGATGCTTGCTGCTGGGACAGTAAACGTGCTCACTGCCACCTGAACAACAACAGCTGCTGTGCCCTTGAGCAAAGTGCTAAACCCACAACCGACCCAGTAGCTGCTTATTGGCCAACAATGTGTAAACTGGGCAGCTCCCAGATATAAACCAAATCTTTTGAAATGGAGGGCTGCCAGAAGAAAACAGCAGTGGGTAATTTACCGAAAACTGAACGTTAGACATTTAGGAATAGGATATTAAGGAATGTTAAACGGATATGACACAGATTTTGGATTGTACCAATACTATACATACACAAGGACAGATGATTCGATTTGCTTAGGTTACCTAAAAAGTTAATGATTTCTTTCTGTTGGGCAGGTAACTTAACAAAAATAGCAATGAACTTCCGCATCACTTCAAGTTTTTTGTCAATCTTAAAAAATGGTCAACAGCACAGTGCACACTTGTCTCTCCTGTGTCTGCTGACAAGGTGTAACAGTGTTCTTCCATGATTGAGTCACAACAAATAACACTACGTGCATTAAAAGAGACATTTTAGCTCTAACCAGGCAGAATTTGTTTTGGCAAATAATTGATGAATATGGTGGCTTTTATGACAGGGAGATATGATATATTTACAACAAAAAGATTATTTGTCACTGTACCTTATCAACAAATATATAAAGATACCTTACAAATGTAAACAAAAAGGTTGCCCCCATTGCTAAAACAATGCAAGACTGCACTGTCAAATTGTAGGTGTTTTAAAACAGTAACACCAACAATACAGGTTTCATGGCTTCTGATGCTATTTAAGGTTTGTTTACATCAGTATTTCTTGTACACAGGTCTGGAATTTTTTAATAATGATCAGTAGACAAAGTATTCATTATTTATTAGAATATATTATTTTAAAGTCAAACTCTTATGATTATATGTAAAAGAAAATGTAATTGTGGCTTTAAAGAATGTATTTGTGTCAGAAATATATCAATAATGGGGTCACTCGGTCCCTATTAGGGTCTCATGTTAACTTGAGACTATCACAATCCTAGTTGTGAGAGCAAAGAGTCTATATTCTTCGTGTTCCACTTCCGGGATTGCTCCGGTGCTGCAGGAAATTCCGCCGGATGCATGTATTTTCCGTTTCCTTCCGCTTTCTTTGTGTTGGAATTTTAAATTTGGTGGATTAATGAGGACTATGGTTAACTGCTTCTCAGATCTCTGCAGGGTAAATTGAGACAGCTAGCTAGACTATCTGTCCAATCTGAGTTTTCTCTCGCACGACTATTTTGCAGCGGCTCTGTGTGGAGCTTAGCGCCGCCCATGACGATTATGATTGGTTTAAAGAAATGCCAATAAACCAGAGCACGTTTTCCTCCCATCCCAGAATGCTGTGTGGAGTAGCCGGACTCTCCTTCAGCGCGCTTTGGAGGAGCGTCTGGCAAAGCGAGACTAGAGCAAAGAGAATAACTCATCAGTTTGTGGAGCTCTTTAAATGTCAAACAAGAACCATTCTGAGGGCCACATTTGGTCCGCAGGCCAAACTTTGGGAAGCCCTGTATCATTCATTGTCTACCAGCTAAATAAACAGAAATATGATCTACTACGACTATGAATATGACTATGATCATTTCCCTTTAGGATCATGAAAACATTATCAGATTTCACACTTTCACTCAATACCCACATTTGCCCTCTGGCATCAATACAGTTCATCTTTTTTAATTAAGCTGTCACTTTGATCTTCAGATATAAAGTAGGCAGAAGCTTTGATTAGTTGTCTTGTTTTGAAATCCTGCCGCGAGGTGATCTCACTTTCATATAGGAGAGGAAGCGATCCTGGAGCGATCCAGCTCCTTTCAGACTTACAAGAACAAACAAGATTTCGGATCAACTGAAACAGGAAGTTCACAAACAGGTGGCTTTCAGAAACTGTTCAGGGGTCTCATTTATAAACGTGGCGTATGCACAAAACGGGGCTGAAAATGTGCTTACACCACTTCCCACGCAAAGGTTGTGATTTATAAAAAACTAACTTGACGGGAGAATGTGCGGTCCTCACCGCACCTCTGACCCTTGCGTACGCACATTTTGAGACAATTGGGATGGCGACGCAGATGGATGATGTCTGTGCACACTTTAAGTCAGACTGCAGCAAAGTAATGTGAGAATACGATTACTCGTAATATGTTCAAGTATTGATGCCTCCGCACATTTCTTCACTCCATATTCCCCGTTATGAAGATATAAATCCAGCAGTGTTTTTGTGCTTGTGCTGATTGATACTTGTTGCATAGCACCTGGAACAATCCAACTCAATCTTAAAAAAAAATGTATTCATGTTTAATCGGCGCTGTCTCACCGTAACGTCTGCTACGGAGTGCAGGAGAGGAGATGGCAACCCACTCCTGGAATACGCATAGCATCAATACCCTAGCATTAGATCCCTGCGACACAGTGTAAATAACTAAATATCTGGCTTAAACGGTCATATATCACAAATATGATTTGGAAATACAGCCTTTAAGGCTCTGCATGCAGATCGGTATAACACTTAAATGTCCTCGGCAGTCCGAACTTGCCTATGGTCGTGACCAAACCTGCATGAAGAAAAGTGTTTTGCCTATGACTTTCGTCTTCAAATTGTATATCGGTGGGATACCACTATTGATGCTGTGATTTTGGCAAGGTGTTAACAATCACAAATTGTTGTAAACATATAAATACTGCGGTGAACCCATGCGTAATGCTTCACGATGGCACTGCTGGCCCTGCAGGAGGACTACGCCAATGGAAGAATCAGGAGAGAAAGAGGCTTCAGGGACCATGACGATTTAAAGTCCCTAAAGCTGAGCTCTTGGATCTAAGTACTGAATTGGGTCCAGTAGAGAGGGCAACGCTCCAGAACCGTGCCATCCCGGTCCAAATACAGGTCCTCGCCACTCTGGGGGAAACCGGCTGTTTCCAGAGGGAAATGTCAGACAGCTAAGTGTTTTATATAAATATTATATATAATCTTCAACTTTATCACTAAGACTTGTTTGGATAGCCTATAATATATAGTTTTGTTCAATCTTATCATATAGGTCTGGTACTGTATATCGAAGCTGTCCCCGAGTGCCGTAATGCCTGCCGTTTTGGAAGGTATTATTAATATTAGGGCTGTCAAAATAACGCGTTCATTTCGATTAATTAATCTGAGAAAAATAACGCGTTAAAAAAAATTAACGCAGATTAATCCATTCTATACTGACGTTTGCATACAGACGAAAATCTGGTGCCACTGATGAGTCTGCGCTACTCTCTGATGCTCTGAAACAGACGATACAGGCAACACAAACACTGCTGCATGTGACGCTAGTTAACACTATACTCAACAGCAGCTAACGTTAGCCTACCGCTAGCTAGTTAACACTATACTCAACAGCAGCTAACGTTTAACACTATACTCAACAGCAGCTAACGTTTAACACTATACTCAACAGCAGCTAACGTTAGCCTACCGCTAGCTAGTAGCTGGATTAGAAACGGTTAAAATGCTGACAGCTAACGCTAAACGGTGTAAGGATTGACTGTGTTTTACTGTAGAGGATTCAACACCGGGATGCAATCTGCAGCTGCCGTCGGAGAAACAACACAGACACAGTTCAATGAAACTGGTAAACTACAGCCTCGTGGTGCATTTGAAGTTGTTGTAAATGTCCTTTTCCTATCTGGTTGTTGTTTTTGTCGTTCAACAGCAATTTACAAGTGAAATAAGTTATTGTTATACATTATTATTAAATCATTTAATTTTGACCATATGGCCTTAGCAATAAACAAGCCGTTCTTTAATGTCACCAACTGTTGTTTAGTACCCTTTTTTTTTTCTTTTCTTTTATTACTTTCTTAAAAAGTATCGGTTCAGGCACCGTTAATTATGTATGCGATTCATTTCGATTAATTAATCACAGAGTATGTAATTAATTAGATTACATTTTTGAATCGATTGACAGCCCTAATTAATATAGGTAGTCTATACATCAAGCTGAATTCATAAATCAATTTGCAGCAATTCACCAGCGTCTGAGACGCTTTTTGCTTTTTCCCCGCCACTGGCCACCGGCATTATTCGTCATAACGAAAGAACAACTGCCAGGGTCATTAACATACTGGTCAGCATCCATGAGGGGCTTTGCATTGACTATTTAAGGTTAAAAATGGGCGTGTACAGGGCGGGATAAGAGGCTGATTCACGGACGCACACTTGTGGGTAATCTGTGATTTATAAAGGGAACATTGCTTGTAGATGTGCGTTGTTCTTTTTTTACTCAAGAAAAAAAAATATTAAATCTGTTAAAATGTTGATAGAAACTGCCCTGAAGCGACGAGGTTTTGTTGTGCTGCAGTAAATTGGCAGCTCGAATGACACCATGTCTTTAACTTCACACCTTTCATGCCAGTAAAATATCAGTTACACAAAAGACCACATTAAAGAGCACAGCCACCTTGTGAAATTTTATAATTTGAGTGATTTTTCACTTGAAAAAAAATAGTATAAAAAGGATCAGTGCTTTATGTAAGTGTTCAAACTGGACATCACGAGCTTACAACATTTTTATTGATATCTTGTGTCGTCTCATGTGAGAGTCTCTCTATTAGAACACCTGCATATAAAAGAGGTTTGTTGGACTTTATTCAAGTTACACCTCCATCAAAGGTCAAAGGGTAAACATCAGTATTCCTGTTTTTAGACAAAACTTAAAGCATTTCAATGACACTCATATTTCAATATTTTGTTGTTTTACTGAGCACGCAGTTATTGCACACTGCACTATCAACCCGTTAAATGCCTCACAAAAAAATGCTGACATCTGTTGTTATACATGTGCATGGCTTAGTATCCAATCACAGGAGTGAACATAACAAAATGCCACCGGCGGAAGGCTACGACGTGAGGATTGGTTAGGACAGATTAGCAATTCAAAATCCGAATTTCTCATTTGCCTATTCTAACAGCTTTTGAAAAATAGGGTATCGAAATGAAGAATCAACTATGAAACGGACCAGTTATAGAACAAGCACAACCAACACTGTTACCAGACTGAAGCTTTCTGTGGCCGTCCGCCTGGGAAACGGCAACAGGAAAGATCAAAGCCTCAATCTTTTCTCCATTCTTCTTCTTTCCTTTTATCTTTCTTTGACTTGAATAATTCCACTTTAGCAGAATGTCACATAATTACCAAACTGGTAGTGATGGTCTCTGATAAGGATTACAGTCCTTTCTTAACTACCAGGCGTTTTTTTGATGATCTGTAACCATGGATTTCTGGATCTGTTTTTTTTTTTTTTTTTAATTATTATTATTCCTACTTTAAATGAAAAATGGTACAATGTAGCCAATGTTGCATTGTTAATTTGGACTTTGACCGAGTGCTGGTTAAGCTGTTTGTTGTTGTGTTAGGCATGGTGGCTATCACAGCAAGTTATAAATATCTAGTTCTTCTTCTTCAAGTCTTGATAAAAATTAAAAGCTATTGCTGTAGACAAAAAATATAAACCGTATTATTCCCTATACTCAAGGAAAGTATCCCTAGAAATGCCTCCAGACTCTGAATGTTTGGAATAACTAATGTGAAAGCTTAACTGAAATGGACATTAATTACATTACTTTGTCTTCTATCAATTGATAATGATGAGTAGCCTTCTGACCTGTATTCAAATAAAAGTGCAGCCAATCATTATACTTTGAAGACATAGTTTATACTTCATCCATGTAAGTCAAAACAAATGTACTCAATACCATGAATGAACGATCATCTCATATAAGGAATTATTCCAACCAACACGAGGTCTACATGGCTCAGACCAGACTTCAATTGCCCATCATTTTTATGAAACAGGTATTTTCGGCTTCTTCTCTGTTATCAATCTGTATAAAAATTGGACAAAAATTTAAATCTCAATCCACCTTCACGCCACTGGCCCTTATTGTGCTCAGGCCGCATCTCCATTGTGTTGACAGAAATCAAAGCTGGCAGTGGAGAGAGAAATAGTGAATACGTATACCTCTAATCCCCCTCATCCTGCTGCTGGGCCAAGGTGTGTCCCCCGGTCTTCCATAATAGTCTACAATGAGAAGCTTGAGTAAACACAATCAATGGAAGATACTAGCATATGCACCGCAGAGACTTCCGAAGTCCCCCCCCCCCCTTTTATTCACCCCTCCACGTATTCAATTACACACCCCTACCTTTGTGGATTCCAGGCAAATTACAACCTGAGACAAAAGGTATTGATGCAATATTACACATGGGTAAGTAGTAGTAATAATAATAATCATAATAATAATAATAATAATAATAGGTAATGTTATTGGCGTCACACGATTGTCTTGGAAGAAAAAACATGATTCTACCAGAGTGGTGCCCTCTCTCCCTGTCTCTCGCTTTCTGTATGGTGCTCCTCCATGCTCTCTTACTCCTGGATTACAATCTCTTCATCCATTATTAATGAAGTTAAACTACTAGTGGCATGCTGAATGTGCTGCATGGGAGATTTGTAGCTAATCCAGCGCAAAACAGCCCCAGTCACATAATGAAGGGGAAAAAAAGCACAAATGTCAACAGTTTCACACTGAGACTGGATTAGACACCCCCACCTCAACCTCCTCTTTCACACACTGCCTCGCTCTCACTTTCCTCCTCCTCGCCACACACACACACACACACACACACAGAGACACACAGACAGAGACATACACACACACACACACACACACACACACAGAGACAGACACACACACACACACACAGAGACACACACACACACACATCCAGCATGAAGAGTTATGAGTGTACAAACATCCACCTCCCTCCATCACCTTATCTGTCATGTTTCCCCACTAACGGTAACGGGTTAGTGAATCTGAAGTACTGATTTGAAGGAAAAGGCCAAAGGGCAGTTGAAGTCTATATGTGAAATCTCTCTAAGTCTTCCAAGGAGTAACAGTTGTAACCCTGTTTCTTAAAATCAGCCATATATAAAAGGATAAGACTAAGAGAGAGATACACATTGCACGCCTACAGTATGAGTGGCTGTTGACCCTACGTCATCTATAAAGGTTCCCATGTGTCACTTGTAGTCTAGTGGTTGCACAGGGATGGCCGTTGTGTTGCAGGGAAACACTCTGTACTCATGTACAGTTCAGCCAGGCAATGTGGCTCCATGAAAAGCAGAGACAAGCATGAAACACAGGAACTAATCAGAACGCAGGACATGGGACTAGCATCCTGATTTCAGATTAGCCACCCTCCCTCCCTTTATTTCTCTTTCTCTGCCTCTCTGTCTTCACGTTATCTTTTGTCTCATTTATCTACCTTTTGGAGGTGATCTTTTTGATCTGCATCTTGCGGTTTTTTAAACCTGTCTTTGGATCATCTATGTTATGTTCCCCCCCTTTGCTTTATTGCAACTTTAATCTCCTCATATCCATCTCTTTTTCTCATCATACCTTTTATGTCTATTCCTCTTTCTCTCATCTTTCTGAAATTCTCTGTTGATGCTAGTTTTTTCCGAATTGCTTTCTTAAAGTTAGCAGTCTACACTAAAACTTCAAAAGACCGTAAAAGACTAAAACATCTTTGGTTTTAATAGCCTGATAATCAAGGCTGAATTGCCATTTTGTTTTCACTTTGAAATTCAGACAAATCTCATGTTGGCCATTTCCTGTTCGGATGAGGGATTATCTTGTCCTCACCAACCACATTTTCTGTCGATGAAGAAGCAGTTAGCGCGAGCAGTTAACTTATAATTTAGTCATGTCAAACAAAGTCAACATCACTTCGCACAGCTGCATCGGTCTCATCCACGCTTGTTGCCATTTTTGTCGCCATGTTTCTGTGGCTTTTTTGTCCCCAAAACTCTGTTTGACACATCACTTTCCGACTTTGTAAATAGCATACGTCAACTTCCAAGTGTTATTTGTGACTGGAAACTTAAAATGGACATATGGATGTCTTAGGTGAGCCAAAGTATGTCATTAAACTGAATTTAACCTACATTTAATGTTTATTATTGTGCTACAGTTTATTCTCAATGCACAATATTTTTAACCCTCACATGACCAACTCTGCAATCATACAACCGTCTTCAGTTGTCAGACAATGTTCGCTCGCCAGTTAATCCATCCCATATCGTTCCGGAGATGTGGGCAGCAGTTCAGAGGCCTGGAACCATATGCAAGTCTGCCAATTTACAAATGTATCAATTTTGGAGAGAATTTGTTGAATTTGAACAAAAACAACTCACAACTCAAGTACCACTTATTAGCTATTGTTCTGGAGCTTTCAACCTCATCTCACATTCTTCATCAGCAGATGGGGTTTGCTCAGTTGCCATGAAGATGATGAAATGGGGAGGGGGTCAACTGAGCCATAACAGAGCAAGTTCCATGCACTGATGAAGACCATGAGATGTGGTTGAAAGCTCCAAAGTGGATTAGCCTTTCCTGAATTAATTATGTACCTACACCTTCCATGTATGTATCTTTTTTTTTTTTTAAAACGCATACATTTTGAAGGTTTATTTTCCAAATATCACTAGGACTGGGTACATAATTTTATACTTTTTAGGCACCGATCAAATTGCCTCCTTAGTATCGAGTATCAAAAAATGCCTCGTCATTCAATACCAAATTTCAATACCTAAGGAGCAAATCTCATCAGCATCAGTGAGCCAATAAGCATGCAGCATGCTTCTGCAAAAAAAAAAAAAAAAAAACTATATTACGCACATAGACTGGGCTCACGTAGAGCTGAAAAATAAATTAAACGAGTTGTGCCGTAATGTCTAATGTTATCATTTCTTTTTGTTTTGTTTTTTGTCTTTTTAGTTTATAAAATTGGTATCGAAAAAAGTATCATTCAGGAACCGGTATGGAATTCAAGGTATTGGTATTGATACCGGTATCGAACAAATATTTGAACGATACTCAGCACTAAATATCACCCATCCTATATTCCACTTAGGGTTGCACGATATTGACAAAATGTGACATTGTGATATCGATTATGAATATTGCGATATAGATATTCATTTCGATGTTTTTAAACATATGTAAAATTTAAAAAAGTTATGGGAAAACGCATCAAAATAGATTCATAACAAATGAAACAAGTTTTCTTACAACACAAGGTTTATTTCAACTGACAGTCATATTGGACTGGTCCAACATGAATAAATAAATAAGGACCATGTCTACAGAACAGGACATGTTTTACTGGTTGTACAGTATCAAATAAATAAATGAGAGAGAACAGGACACAACTTTTCTTTCGCTTTTCTGATTTGTTCCGTTTAGTTGTCTCTATCTATTTCTTCACTTAGACTGTCACTCTGTTGAAATATACGTGGTACGCTCCATAGGATTTGTCACGTAGTGGGCCCGTGCGCTGGCGTGTTCTAACATGTGCAAGCAGCACGGTAACTGGCCAATGAAATGATCATTATAGCGTTTCAAGCGGGCTCTAAATCAAACGCAACTAAGCCACACAGCCAACGGACGGGACGCAGCGCTCCACAACATAAACAAAATATTGCATACTTATCGCGACACTTTCGATATAATATTGTGCAACGTGATATCGCGATAACGATTTTGAGTCGATATATCAAGCACCCCTAATTCCACTGTCTGAACCAGCCTCTATACATCTCCAGCTCCTTCTGTTCCCCCTCCTCGTGCCCTCTCTCTCTTTGCCACAGTAGACCAATTAGCACTAAGCTGATTCCAGTTGTGACCTTTGGGTCCACCTCAGGTCTGCTGACAGGAGAGTTAACGTGTAGCTGAACTGTTTCACATGTTATCGACGGGGTGGGAGGCATCATAGTCATTTCATCACACCAATTTCATTCTTGGCCGATTTCCCCTTAGGCAGGTTAGTGGCAGCTTCCCATTGATTTTTCATGTAATTGATCAGAGACCTGCTTGAGCAATTTATTGGCCAGCTTGCACCTGTGATTAAGGCTGAGGCCGCATGTGTTTATGCATGCGCTGGCTATTACTTTCTCCAAGATCACCCACGTGCCATGAAAGGCGCTGCCCGTCTGTGGCTGTCAGTGCAATGAATGCTGTCCGAGTCTCGGGGACATTTTTAATCATGCTTGACCAAGGCCATGTCATGTCATGTCCAAAGTCAAGAGGAATGGAGACAGGCTTGTCTGACTGACCAGCAATGACAGGAGTTAATGTGTTCACATGAAAACATGGGCCAGAGTTTAATTCAAAATAATCCTTATTCATTTGAAGCCGTTTCATGCATGGGATTAATATTAGAGCAGTCGGGGGGCCAAAACCACAATGACATCAGCTTGAGCATTTTCTTTGGAAGCCGAGGATAGGATAATTACAGAAGAAGACAAAGACGAAGAGCTGAGTACTTTTTAAATATACACCATGTTAGCTTGGCATGTCGGGAGAAGTGAGGCTAGCCTATCATGTCATTTACTGGCCTTGCGTATTAACGTTCTAAACCACAAGCCATGTTGCTGAGTTGGAGTGCTTAGCGTTGGTGTAGCTCGTCTCCCGTTGGTACTGTGACAGAGCTGGAATAGTAAGGATCAGGCATAAAGCCACTCAACAAGCTCAAGAGCCATCAAAGAGCCACCCTTTTAATTTGGTTAATTTACAGGCAGCTTTTTCGCTAATAACGTTCTTGGAGAGATACTTGTCAAATTGAAATGCACACAGGATCTCTCTTATTTTATCGTTATTAATACATACTGTGTGTATATGTTTATACTTATATTGTTTATATTCTTTTTATCCTTCTTATATTTGTATGTGTGACATGCTCCAACAACACCATGACAAATTCCTCGTATGTGCAACGTACTTGGCAATAAAGCCCTTTCTGATTCCGATTCCTCTCTCTCTCTCTCTCTCTCTCTCTCTCTATATATCCCTTTCAATTGTAGAGAAGTCACACCCCACAATAAAACTAAATTCCCAGCCATTACTTTATTTCTAACATATTAGCAGTACATAAACTGATTTGTTTAAAAGATTTGTGGCTTTGGAAACACCAATTTGACTCCAAATTTTATTACATGGCCACATAGTGTTGGCCAGACAGAACACTAGGCGACAATCACATGTGGTTTGAGGCTCAAACTAAAGAAAAAAAAGAAGAAAATCAGGCTGGTTTCTCAGTGAAAGAGCACCCTTGACTAATGGAACCACTTCACATCTGCATTACTCGAGCTTCCTGGTGCAACAGCATGATGACAGGACTTGTATATTTCACTGAATGCTGTGGGAAAAAGGTTTAGATTCACTTTTTATGACAAGCAGGAATTAATACAAAAAGTCATGATGTGAGGTGAGGGAAGTTTGTCTGATTTAATTGTAATTTAATTGATTTACCATTGCATGAGCAGGATGCAAAGGCTGCAGAGACAGGAAACATTTTCATATTAAACCATTTACTCTATATGTCTTTGGAAATAAATTGGGGCTTCATTTCACAATAAGACTAATAAGCTTGTGTCAGAGTGTAATTTGGCAAACAATAGAGCCCATATAACAAGTAATACTATGTTTCAACACAGTCTTTACTTGTGGAGATATAGGGCTGTATTCTGCAGAGTGTGCATATCAGGTTATGGTCGTTGTGCATATTTTTTTAGAACACCGTTTGGGCTTTTAAACTGCATATTTAGTCACTTTGAATAATCATATAGCTGTCAGGTCCTACAGATCTAATGTATTGGTTCCAGTGGGAAATATGTTGTGTTTCATGCATTGTATTATGTGCGCAACCTATGCTTATATGATCTGAAGTCTGCATTGGTGTGAAGGTTAAAAGGGATAGTTCAGATTTTTTTTTTAAATGTGGGGTTGTATGAGGTACTTATCCATAGTCAGTGTATTACTACTTATAGTAGATGGCGGTCAGCACGCCCCCAGTTTGAAGGAGCAGGCAGGAGTACCAGCACGGAAGCTATGCAATGTAGGCCTACTGCTGTTGACGGGGGCAGCAGCAAAACGTAGGCTATTTTAGCCACATAAAGAAATCAATATCAGTGTAAGTGTACACTATATTTAGAATATTTTTGCCGCTTTACCTTGCCGTTAGACAGACCTTTCTGATTGGGAACTGAAGCCATTATATCCATCTGTGCTCCCATCTATGCTCTCTTCGCATACTTCACAGAACGCGAAGTTGCTGGTATAACCCTCAAACTAACCAATTGAGGCAGCGGTAGACCAGCAACTCCCGTGTTCTGCGAAGTAAAATAAAAACAGATTTTGTCAAAAGGAGGAGTCTTGTGGCTTTATAGAGAGCATACAGTAGATATTGGCTTAAGTTCCCCGTCGCAAAGGGCTGCCTGACAGCAAGGTAAAGCGATGAAAATATTCTAAATATAGCGTACACTTAAACAGATTTCTTTTTTTAGGTGGCTAAAATATGCTTTGCTGCTGGCCCCGTCCACAGCAGTACATTACTTAGCTTCCGTGATGGTCCTCCTGCCTGCTCTTTCAAACTGGGGGCGTGCTGACCGCCAACTACTGTAGGTAATACACTGACTGTGGATAAGTACCTCATATAACCTCACGTCAAAAAAATCGGAACTATCCCTTTAAGCGCTGAAATCAATCACAGTGAAAATGGTTAGCAAAAAAGCTTTAATTGATAAAAAGTTCAGACTTTTTTTTTTTTTTTTTTTTTTTTTTTATAAACTACAATGGCCAAAGTTTTGAGATTGTGTTGTTACTGACTTGCTGCCTGGTCTATCACCTCTCCCCTTTAAAAGTGGAGGCTTGGATGCGTGCTGATGCACATGGAAAGCCGAAAAAGAGTGTTTTAAAGTTCTCTCCATTATGCAGGAGGGGCAAAAGTTGAAATGTCCAACTGCACTGGCTGTGGGCTGATGTGCTCGTTAAGAATCAGGAGAGAGAGCATCGGCAGAGCAGGTCACCGTGTTTCTCACATCACAGCCCCATCAGAAATTCTTTCAAGTGTCCTTCTGCGTCGCCAAAGATGACAACTGCGAATCGATAAGCGCTTGAAATGAAAAGAAGCCGCCGGTTTGCCCCCGAGGCGAAAGATTTCACGCCCGCCAGCCTTCTCTGAACTTCAGGCATTCCTCTGCACCTTTCTGCGTGAGAAAGAGGAGGCTCTTGACTGATTTTTTTTTTTCTTTGTATAAGAAGGTAAGAGGAGAATATAGCCGAAGCATCATGCCTCTCCAGATGCCGCTCACCCTCTTCTCCCCGTGCAGGCGGGGCGTGATTTAAAGATGTGCATGATGCAGGCTTGGTGTTTTCTGCACGGGTTATGGGGTCGTTTACTTTGCATTGTGTGTGCGGTGTGCCATATCACAACATCTAATATTAAAGCGACCGGGTCAGATTTTGAAGAACTAAGCGAGCTGTGTTGGCAAATATGCACATTTTATTTTTTTTTTATCCTATATTGGTTTGCATTTGACCCAACGCTCTTTGCCTGCACGTGTGTTTAGGCGAGTGGAAAATTAATAAAATATGGCCTTCTTGGGCCTTTGTAGAAGACTAAGAGGAATGTGTCTAGGTGCTAAAAAAAAAAAAAAAAAAAAAACTAACTTAATTTAATGTCTATAGTCCTGACAAAATAAACCTGATCTAAGCAGCTATTAAAAATACACCGACTAGTGTAATCCCTCTATTATAAGTAGCCTATAGGCTGCAGTAAGAATGTATTGCATTACATTTGTGTTTGGGATACAAGGATGCAAACTATTCCTGAATCATCAAATGTTGGTCGGGGGGGCGGAGGGGATGGATGATGCGCTCGTTTTGCTTCAGTGTCCCCCTATTGCCTGGAAATTCCCGTGTGGATGTGCGCATTAATTACTGGTTTAATGGGAGTATGACTAAAAATGTAAAAGACGGATTAGGCGCAGGGAACGCCGGCCTACGTCCGGTCTGCTCGCCTCACTTAAAATGCGAATGGAAAATCAGCCTGTATCTAACGAAACGGATCTATAAAGAACATTTGCATCTGAGCCAGCTGTTCAACTCTGCACATAAATCCGCAACACGATAGGGCTCTGTCTGGCCCTGAAGGAGCCTAATGCATCCATTGAAATAGGTTTCTGTTTACCTCTGAATACTCTAAATATTGCGTTTTTAAAATGTGGTCCATTATTTTATAACCAGTGCCCAAACAGTGAGCTTAATTAGGCGTTAATTAGGCTCTAATTTGCTGATTACATAGTAGGCTGCCTTAGGAATCCGTATCTGTGACTTTAAATACAGTATTTCTTTAAATTACCTGCCAGTAAGTGGGGTTAGTCATGAATCCGTGGCTATGACTGTTGTTTATTTTGCGAGTTTCGATAATGAGCAGTGGAGTTGCTTGTAAGTTGCATTTAAGGTTTAGGCAAATTCAACGATTATATGTTTTGCATGCTTGCAACTCAAATGGTGCAGTGTTACAGTAAACGCACCGGGGCAAGGTAACATGAATATCAGTGGGGGTTTTTTTGTTTGATTTTTTTAACCTGCGTTCGCTTTTTAAAGATGCCATCCTGAATTTTTGTTTGATTGTTGTTGAAAGTTGAGAGGCTCTAAGTTTGCCCTCTGACTACACAGGCGCATACACAAACACACCCCTTTAAAAGGCGCACACACACGGGCGCGCGCGCACACACACACACGGGGTCCCTCTCTGAGCTCAAAAAGAAGGAGGAAAAAAATGCGCCACTCTTGGAGCGTCTTTCAAGAGGAAAAAAGTTGGGCAAGACAGAAGAGGACGAACCAAGGGGAGACTCGGACGAAAGCGCCTCCTTCGCCATTTCTCCTCGCACTGTAAATAGATGGTTATTTATGCGCATAAATGAAACTATCCTAAAAGGTAGCGCTGCGTCTCCTTTTGGATAACATAGCGGGGGGAGCCACATCCAATGCAAGGCTCGCATTTCCGGACCGAAAGTTAGACTTCAGCGCTACTGGACCTTGAAGTTTCCTGCATTTTCGCTATAAAAACACAGTTACTGGTGTCTTGAGTGCGTTTGGACGGTGGGATTATCTCTTCGTTTATAGAGCCAAACGCCGACGGCTGGGAAAGTCGAACCCCACCGGTGTCTACAACTGGTAAGTGCAGCAGGAGGAGGAGGAAGAGAGGCACTACAAATAAATAACACAGAGATGTGAGTTAATGCAAGTGAAGGAATTTGTTCCACATCGTGTTTTTTTCTTGTTCTTTGCGTTTACGATGTGAATTTGAAAGTCGTGGCTGTAACATAAAGGAGCATGAAGTGCTATGAGGGTTCAGGGTTCGCCTTACAGGTCGGCGGATGATAATGATGTATCATTAGCGGTGATGGAGTGTGGGGACTTAAAAAGAAGGGGCCGCACCACACTGTATTGTCTTGCAGTTGGTGATAAATCTAAGAAACCCGTTAAAAATCGATTCATGTATCATATCCTGCAGCTTGTCAGTTTGATGCTCTAAAATAATAAACACAAATCCCAATAAAATGAGTAAAATTGTGGGTAAACTTAACAACACAAAGCGTATAAACTATTTGCTATAAAGATGATAGCCTAAATTAAATGGCTCTCCAAAGAAAATTATTAATAACCCTGTTTATAAAAAATAAAAGTAAAAGGAATAAAGTGCAGTTTAGATGTGTTTTACCCTCCTCTGCATCCTGTTGCAATATAGGGAGGGAAAAGAGGCGACGTTCACGGTCTCACGCCTTTAATTAATAGAGGACCATATGGTGGAGGTTAGTCGATTCAACTGCCGGTAAAGGCTGCAGTCTCATGCTCTACTGTGTTAATTTCAGAAGTAAAGCCAGTGTGAGCCAATGCCAGCTTTCTGTCTGCACTGGGCCGCATGCCACGTGAGTCACTGATTCATATCAACTGTTGGTGGTGAGAGCGTCCGTAAAGTGAGAATGAATGGGTGACCGGGAATAATAGGCTAAGTAATCCTAATATTACGCAGCTCCATATCGTTAAACCGTTCCTATGGGATCAACACTGTGCATATGTTAGGAGAAATAGAAATATGTATTAGCCTGTAACAGGCTTAATTACCACCAAACCACCGTTACAACATAATCAGAAATGAAGGTAATTGTACTTGTGTATTGTTTCTAAGAAATTTATTAGGTTACAAATTAGCACAATAATAGGTGATACATTTACATTTTAGTCAAAGAAAATCAATAATAGACTATATGCTACACATTTTATTTAGATTCTTTTCAAATGTTTTTTTTTTCCTGAGATTTTTAAAAGGAATACATGCTTTTCATTTTAAGTCCCCAACAACAACAACAACAACAACAACAAAATAGAAACAAATCATTCGATGTAGAAATGATAGGCTATCCATATTTTCACACAATCAAAATAAAATACAGCAAAAATGCATAAATAACACCGGGTGTGATTTCAAAGGCCGCCGGAGTAGCCAGCCAGGCAGGCTGAAATATTGGAAGGACCCGTCATTAAATCTCACTGATTAGATAACACTGAGCCGCCTGCAACAACCTTACACCTTACAGCATGACCCCCACTATTTCATTTTGCAGTAGGGATAAAGAGGAGGAATGAGAAGAAAGGTTGTGCAGGTACATGCCGTAAAACTTAACCTCCAATATCAGCATCTTTTGAATTAGAGAAGGAAAAAAAAACCCTCACAGATGATGTAGAGCAGGTGAAGAGAAGAGCTGAGGAAAATGGTTAACAGCATGACTGCATGCAAATTCCCCCCGTCTTGAATTATCATAAGCAAACAGTGTGAGCCTGGACTAATAAAACCCCATCTGTGTAACTTCATATCGAGGTAGTGTGAGGGCTGCGATAATGAATTTTGTAATATCCCACCGACAGACATCTCAATCAGACTCTAATCCCGTGATTTTACTACGGAATCACTCCACTTCCAACTGCTGCAGGCTGCACCAAAACACAAGATCCGGCCCATGCACAACACGGCGGCTTTTATAAAGCCTCCTCGGACTGCACAAAATTCATTCTTAGCCTACACTGGAAAAAATATATTACAATACATGACGTGAGATATTTTTTTTAGTCTCGAATTCGTCTTAAATCAAGTGAAAACAAAGCGTCAGAATTATGATTATGTTTTTCTCCAACGAAAATTATCTTGTGTCCTTTCCTGTTTATTATTTTTTTTTTTTTTTCAATTCAGAGAGCTTTTCTATGTCATTTCCTGCCGTAGCTCAGTGAATGGACAGTTGTAATTGCTGACAGTTAAATTGGAATTAAATTGGAAATAAATCGACCACTAACGCATTTTACAAAAAAAATCCCGAGACTCTTTAAAATGCTATTTCTTTGCGTGCAACTTTGTTTTATGTATTTTGTATGCCTTTACTTTATTTGAACAATCTGCACTGCGCATCGAATGTCTGAATTTTGATTTTCATTATCAATTTGAATTATTTTTCTCAAGACCAGAAGTTTTTTTTTTTTGTTTTTTTTTCTTGTAATCTAATAGGCCTACTTATCCTTTGAGCACACCACTAGGCCTGTCCTTTTCAGTCTTATGTTGACTCCAAAAAATATTGACTGCAGAAGTAGAATTGGATGTCATTGAACAACACAGCGGGGTTGTTTACCAGACTTTAAGGCTAATTATGGCTCTTTTGTCTGTTTTTACAGAAGCGGTTTCTTTAAGTTGCCATAATGGACTCCCACTGCCGCAAACTGGCCACCACCTGCGCGCAAATAGGTGAGTATCTGATCCATCATCTTGACAGAGCAATTCTCACAGAACACATCATTAATAAAATGTAGCTATTTTAGATTTAATAGTATAGACTAATTGTTAGTTTCAATTACATAAGAAAATGTAATTTTGTGTTACTGCATTCTATTTTATTCTAATATATTTAGCCTATAAAACGGTACTCTTGATAATTAAACAGGCTGAGGGTTTATCAAGCGTGTTGCTTTCAAAACAGGATATTTATTCATTACAGCTAATATCTTATGTGCTGCCGTTTTTAATGAATTCATCTTCTCCAGAGGCCTAGACACTGATGATCTTAAAATCGGATTTGGTTTAAAAAATAAGTGAACAGTTCTGGCACTAGTGAGCTAATTGTTTCCAACTTTTAGTTGTGTGAGCTTGCTTAAAACAAGCTTAAGATGTTTAATTAAAAAAAGGCCAAATTACGGTTATTTCTCACAAAATAATGTCCCATTGTCCTCTTCACAATCTCAACTCCCACTTCAAGACTCTACGATATAAAACCTGACTGTAAAACCCTGCTTTAGTGTGTTTGGTTTTGTTTTGTTTTTTGCAGTGGATGTCACTAGTTTGTTCCAACATGTTTAGTAGTCAGAGAGCTCGTCGGTGTGGAGAAGTTGGTGGTGAATCCAGGTTGGATTGCTGTCTTAGAGGGACACCTGGTGGTCGAATGTGGATCTGCAGCTTCAGAGCGTCATCCGAGGATTTGATCCGGATGAAAGCTCTGCAGCGACGTTTATTTGTTGTAATTAGAAGATGGCCATAACCTATAGGACCACTGACACATCTTATTATAGCTACCCTTTAATTTACAAATTCACTGGCCTTTGGCACATTAAGGCGTTGTTGTACAACGACCAAACGTGGATTTATACTTTGATTCTATTCGCATTAACAGCAACATGTTTTCCTAACATAACACCTAGGAATAAAACCCAACAAGAGACTAAACAAAAGCTACAATCCCCTGCTCGACAAAGTCTGGGATTTAATAATTATTCTCCAATTTGGCGGGGAAATGACATCAGGTCTTGTTAGGGTCCTAAACGAATAACCGATAACTCTCATTCGGTTTCATTTAGCCGACATTGATGGGGCAGAGGGCAGGCTGCTCATAGCTTCACAGCTGCACAGTGTGAACGGCCATTGATTAAGAATAATAGGATAACTAAAATAAAAACTGAATTACACGGAGGGGGGAGACACACCCGCGCCAACTGTTTTGCTGTAATTTATGCAGTGCTTGTTGGATTGACTCCGGGGAAAACTAAATGTATAATGAAAGCCCATTCGTGAGGAGGAATATACTAATGGAGGAATCTGATGTCTCCTTAATCCTATGTAAAAAGCCTTGTCGTCTCCCCCTATATTGACTGAATTGCTAATTAATGGCCCTCAATGGCGGAGGCCTATTGCGCGCAGTAATCCGCAGAAGAGAGATAAAGCATTCAGAAGGTAGAAATGAAGAGGAAACCGATAATCCACTTCAAGTTTAGTATTACAGTACGGCTGGAAGGAAAAGGGAGCAACAGACTGTTCGCTGCTTGGCATAAAATAAGACCTGGAAAATGTTTTATTATGGGTATTTCTAATACAATATTATTGTTAACAAAATAGCAGCCTTATTTTGAAATATAAAACGTATTTTAGAATCCCGTTTCCCTTATGCACACCATTATTAATTATGAAGGTCATATTTTTCCCAGTTTAAGTGAACGTTTGTTCGAAATGTAAGGGCGTGATTCTATGGTTTTCCCATACAAAATATCTATTAATGAAAATAAGTGCATTACTTTTAAATGACACATGAATGATTCTAACTTAAAATGTGCATCATACTTAATTGGATTACTCAGAGGCCATCCAAACAAGGTGTTATTGCTCTGTATGAGAAGCGATTGGCTCCCTATGTTTTAATAAAGTCTTTCCGTCCCTCTGAGTGCACGTGTGTGTGTGTGTGTGTGTGTGTGTGTGTGTGTGTGTGTGTGTGTGTGTGTGTGTGTGTGTGTGTGTGTGTGTGTGTGTGTGTGTGTGCGTGTGTTGCATACAGTCCATGGTCTGCTGGTATTTATATACCAGGGGCTTTCACGGGATTAGCCCAGTAACTTCTTAACAGAGCCAAGTCCAAATGTGCTGGCTAAATGGGCGTCCGCGTGGCCACGTGGAGATCGGAAATGTGTCATTTGATGGTGCTGATGAACGAATTGTGTCATGGAATAAGAAAAGGACCCGAATATAATCAATATTTAAAGTCACTTTTTTTCATGTATAGCCTACTTGAGTGAATCGCACTAATTGGAGTATACAATCAGTCCGTCACTTCAATCACCTGTTACCCAGCTGACAACCCCGAAAAATAAAAGTCGCATTTGTTTGATTAGACAAGTTTACTTTGCCTTAACGCGTCGCAATCTTTGGGGAGTTGTAGGTTTAAAAAAAAAAGGGGGAAAAAGTGCTGGCATATCAGCTCAAACTCATTAAAAGTCCTTCAGAAATTCTTAAGCAAATTAGAGTCTTATCAGATTAAAAAAAAAAAAAAAAAAAAACACTAGAGGAGTGCTGGCTGAGGACGACTGAGGGGTCCAAACGCAAAGTGAGGAGAGAAATCCAGTTAAGCACCCAGATAAAGTAATCCGTCGTCAACAAACCGAGTCTGCGTAGTTAACTCCGGCGGGGTTGATTTAATGGCTATTTGAACCTTAACTCTGGGGAGGTCAAGAGGATCGTCTCATTTGACAACTAGTATGACTGACGATGCTTTTCATGAGCATGTAGGATGCATATAGGGATGTAGTGGAGAGTGAACCACTTTAAAACGGTTTGGTCACGTTGTAATTCATATCTAAGTGGGAAGATGAGGATTAGAATGAGAATGTCTAAACACAATGCGTTAGTGGGTTTTTTTGCCTTTAATAGGCTAATTGTAGGCTATCGCCTTTTTTCTTCGCGTTACTTCACTGGTTTTGGTGAATACATTACATTAAAAGTATGTATGAGCTGCACCAGCTTATACTGTACATGTCTGGCACTTAGCGTCAGTTGACAAGTGCGCACACACCGTTTTGGAGCAGTCTGGCACACCCCCCCTTTGGAAGTTCCATGTATATTTCCCTTTAATCGCGTGTCCTTTCTCAGGATCATTGTGCTGTAGTTTTCTTTTGAGTTTGATATTCAGTGTGCATCTTTTTTTTTTTTCATACGGCTTTCAATACCATCCGCTCGGTGGCTCGCTTTATCCACATTGAGTCCCTGAGTAAACTGCGGTGACGAAGCCTGCGAGCATGCGGCTCAGCTTGGGTATCAATAGAACTGCATCGTTTTACTGGGCCACTGGACCCATCTCATAAAATGAGGCCAAACTGTGTTATTTTCATTTTTATTTGGTCTTGGGCTGCTGCGCAACGGAGCGCCGCGGGTACACCGTGCGTCCCATCTCTCTTTACATGCTTTTATTTGGAAGAGAAAAATAAGCGCCAGCCCCGGCATAAACACATTGGCACACAGATCTCGTTTCTGCTTGCTCCGGTTGGTTGGACACACCGTCATATCCACATGGACGTGCCTGTCAGAGAGAATATGGGCGGGCTCAACATGGTGACGTGGAGGTCGGGAGAGAGGCGCAGTTGGATAGGCAGTGCGCAGGCAACAGCTGAAATGAACAGAGAGCGGTTTAGTGTGTGTATGCCTCTGGATCTAATATCACCTACCTGTCCTTGTCACTCTGATAGTCAGCCGCTGTTTGCCACCGATGCTAGTATGGCAGCACTCAATGGCCTATTTTAAAGCATTTTCCAGTTTAAACAGAAAGACGGTTTTATCTCAACCGCAAAAGGGACTGCTCTGCTGTGCGTTTTTTTGGAGATTTGAACACATTCCGCAGACGGACTTTCCGCGTATCCTGGTTGTACTAAAGGGACTTACTCTGCTTTTGACAGCCAGTTTTGCGACCTTCTACTCATGAACTCTATGAGGGATCCATTAAACACAGACCATCACCACCTAATTGGGAATAAACTTGCCTCCACACACCACACGGCTTTGGCGATGGCCTCTACTTTGCAGCCGCTGCAGCGGTCTGTGGACTCTAAACACCGGTTAGAGGTGCACACGGTGTCAGACACGTCCAGTCCGGAGTCTGTCGGTAAGAACCGCCCGGGGTGCAGATGTTCTCAGCAAGGATGTCATCTTGATATTAAACAAAAGATGGCTTCCATTAATCAACGTAAAAGGGAGTCTCACGTGCATGCAAATAGGCGATTAAAGCTGTCATTTTATCCACGCAGACCGGTAATTAGTTTTGACACTGGCCTGTGTGTGGTGTAGTGAAAAGTTTCTGTGTTACGTAAATGAAAGACAGCTTGTTTTGTGCATTTACTCAGGCATTTACTCATATACTCCGTTTTCCGATTTTATCAAAAAGGTCAAGTCAAATCTCATAGAAGAAAAGAAAAATCCAAACATGGGAAACCAAGTATTTGTGTTTATTTGATGCACCAGAGCATTCCTTTCTCGATCATCAATTTCCCAACAGTGTCATGTTTTTGTTTTGTTTTTGTTGTTGCCTCTCTATAGCGCACAGGCCTTAATCCGCATGACACTGACTGAATCAACTTCTTTCCACTTGACAGAAAAAGAAAAGAACCAAAACAAAAACGACGACTCTTCAGATGACCCTTCTAAAAAGAAACGGCAGCGGCGGCAGAGGACTCACTTCACCAGCCAGCAGCTGCAGGAACTGGAGGCCACTTTCCAGAGGAATCGCTATCCGGACATGAGCACGAGGGAGGAGATAGCCGTGTGGACCAACCTCACAGAGGCCCGGGTCAGGGTGAGTATTCCCGTGGGTGCAAACAAAAATAATCCGTGTGTATAATTTCGGGTAATTTGTGCCAATTGCCAGGTTAACCTACAAATAGCCTATGCCTTAACATTATTACGCGCGGACACCAAACTTTACGCACGGCTTACATTTCCGTGAAAATGATGTAGGACACAGTTTTTAGCTGGAAAATAAATAATCACAGTCTTGTCTAAAGATTCTGCTGGTATATGTTTGTTTATTAGGCTAAATATGAATTCCAATCCTCTGCACACAATGCCAAATAAGCACGTTTAGCACAGTTCATTTGTGGTTCTCGGCACACGTTAATCTGTTCAGTAATTTCATATTAAAATAGGACAACAACTAACTACTTGTTATTTGCCTATTAGGTGTAATTACACACTATTACGGTGTTAACAGTTGAGCTGTTGATGTTAGTCGGTGGCAGATACCAGTCGTGTTCTCCTGGCCGTGTGAAAGAGGTGCAAAGCTTTTATTTTGCGATTGTCGCCCTGGTGCTGTGTGATTAAGGTCAGCGTGTTTGTGGAAGCCGGCGGAGGAATACACATCCTCTCCACAGTAAGATGGTGCAGTGCGAGCCCAGTGTGTATTCTGCTCAGATAAAGACGGAGTCAAAGCGGACTTGTCTGCACAGGAAAATAGATTAGCGAAGAGTGTTTGGATTTACAGCCGTTACATTTACAAGGATTTAAAAATATATATATATAATGCAATTTAATAATTTATTTCTAACATGCTCTCATTTCTTTTGCTTCAGGTTTGGTTCAAGAACCGGCGAGCCAAGTGGAGGAAACGGGAAAGAAACCAACAAGCCGAGCTTTGCAAAAACGGCTTCGGCCCGCAGTTCAATGGACTCATGCAGCCCTACGAAGACATGTACCCCAGCTACACGTACAACAACTGGGCAGCCAAGGGCCTCACGTCGGCCTCTTTATCCACCAAAAGCTTCCCCTTCTTCAACTCCATGAATGTCAACCCCTTATCCTCGCAGACCATGTTCTCGCCGCCCAACTCCATATCCTCCATGACTTCAAGCATGGTGCCATCGGCGGTCACCGGCGTGCCGGGCTCCAGCCTCAACAGCCTCAATAACTTGAACAACCTCAGTAACCCGTCTCTCAACTCGGGGGTGCCCAGCTCGGCGTGCCCCTACGCGCCTCCGACCCCTCCTTATGTGTACAGGGACACTTGCAACTCCAGCCTGGCCAGCCTGAGACTGAAAGCCAAGCAGCACTCGAGTTTTGGATACGCCAGTGTGCAGAATCCGGCCACTAATCTGAGCGCTTGCCAATACGCCGTGGACAGACCAGTCTAATACCTGCCTGCACTGCAAATGTGTAACCACCATAGCAAGTCATAACAGGCTAGTAGCGACGCTTAAAGTGTTATTCTTCTCTACGCAAGGAGGAATTATGTTTTGTTTCAGGAAATTTCTGATGGTCATATGGTAGGCCTACTTTCTTGATTCTAGTTGCATCATTCTGACTTTTTTCCTAAGCTATTGCCACTTGTTCCTTGAACATCCCCAAATATATCAAGAAACAAGTGAGGTTATTCCATCCATTTATTTTTGGAGGGGGGGGGGGGGGGGGGGACCTATGAGTCTGAGGGTGATTACAAGACCAAATGGCTTGTTATGGTGGTCATTTTTTGCAGTGTGCAGGTAATCACAAACAGCCGGCCACAGGAACAAGAGACTACTACAACTACTTTTTTTTTTTTCCTTTCATTTTTCAAAACGGGCACTAGAATACTGAACCACTGAAACAAGCTCAACTCCAGGTCGGAGTCAAACTGAAACAGGAGATTTTAGGTGTATTCACCTTTGATGAGTCCAGGCCTTCTTCACACTGCAACACAGTTAAAGAAAAAAAGAAAAAAAGGCCCGTTTTATTTTTCATAGCTCGTCATGTTTTTGTTTTGGGGTTTTTTCCTGGTGGATTTTGGACGTTAATTGTTGACTGAAAAGGTTGTATATATATTTGAATTATCATCTCCTGTTTGTCGAGGCGAATGCGCTATAACACCCCCCCCCCCAGTCCTCTCCAGGTTCAATTTATCAACGCATGTGGGGAAAAAACAAAACCTAAAAAAGGAATCATGTTTTGCTTGCAACAAACAAAAAGGGAATGTACATACTAAAACGCACCAGTTGTGTTTCTAACATATTATAAATTTATTATTAATGTCTGTGTGAATATCGATTTAGAATAGCAATTCTGGATTTAAAAAAAAAAAAAAAAGAAGCATCAAATATGATCCTGCGACAAATTATGTTTTTTGTTTTTTTTTTTGCTCTGTGTATACTATTTGGTACGGAATTCTGTTTTTTTTTTTGTTGTTTTTTTCAACATCCAAAAAAACTATTGTGTTTTATTTAATGGAAGTAAATATATTGTTCAAAAACACTCTGAATGTATTGAATCTTTGTGTTAGTAGTCCGTTAGTGGAGTGTAAAGCAATGACAGTCTGTCTATAGCCTTTCGATTATGTGAGGTGCTTGTGCGGCTAATCTATAGAGGAAAACAATGGGCCGCTCCAATACACATAGCGGCGAGATGCTCCGTCAGATTAACTGCTGAATACATGTCTGCCTGCTCAGCCGAGGGCCTCGGCTGGTCACTGGTGCTTGAAATAACACGGGAATCAACAAACAGGAGTTGGACCACACAACAGCGACAACAGTCCATTAGGGTTTGGGGTTTTTTTTCCTCCCTGTGTTTGAACACAAGAGATTGTAGTTCTCTGAAGGGGGTTATAAGAAAACAATATACATCTTTATATACATTTTAGTCAGGTTATGCTCTAATAAGGATTTTATTACAAAAAAATACAATGGTCTAAATCCATTTGACTTATTTAGGCCTACTAATTAATTTATGAACACTATATATGAGATTAGAGAGAGCCATTTGTATTAAAAGGTCTGTATAAAAGGTCTTTTGTTGAGAGTTTATGTTCATATGTTTAAAGCAAGTCTTGCTGCTTTTTTGTCCCAGAAATCTAAATGATCTTTATGCAGCCTACCTGACTCACACATGCATCTGTTTGCCTTTGTATTGTGGCTTTCTTTTGGAACGTGGCACTTTTGAAGTCATGCTTTTAATAGTGCGCAAATGCGCCAAAGCGAAACAAAGCTACGGTCTAGGGAAACTATGATCCACAAGCTTAAGCAAACAAGCGCCCACAGAGAGATCCAGCGGTATGTGGGCCGAAGCTGGATGGAGGAGGAGGCGGGGGGACGAGTGCAGCTTCCTGGCTGCGGGGAGAGCGGAGACACCGGCGAGGAAAGCACCGCAGCACTCCCCGCAGAAAGAGAGACAAATAAAAAATAGTGAGACTTTCGGTTTGGAGCCTGAGCTGAGGTCATTTATCAGCCTCATAATGTTGACCGTGTGAGTTGTTTGTGTCTATATTCTTCATATTCACGTATCACTGGAACATTAACTAGAATATTAACAAAAATAATAAAAAAGCTAATGTGGTGGCTTGGTGAAGAGAGCTGATTTAGGATCTGATGTCATGCTACAACAGGCCTTAGGTCATTCCCCGAAGGGAGGTTATTATGAGGAGAAATAAATCACTTAGTCCAAATGTTTTTACAATAACTGCAAAATAACAAACACAAGAGAAGCATTCTTCTCTTTCTACATCTATGAATACAACTGATTTTCCGAGCTGCAGCGCGCATCCTGCGGCCTGACCTCCTGAACTCGCCCTCCACAATTAGATTTTCTTCTAAAGAAGCGGCGGGCCCTTTTTGTTGCACGAGTGTCACCTTTTGATGGAGTCGGTAACGCGGAGCAATAATCAGCTGACAGGGGGATAAGCCTCGTCTGCTGTAGAGGCGAATACGCAAGTCTGCAGTCTCAATACACATCCACACAATCAACATGTGAACAGAGGATGACCTGAAGAGAAAAGGCTTCAGTGGGAAACGTTCATTTGGCTGAAACGGCACGCAGGACTGCAGACGGTTTTTTTTTTGCTTCTCCATCCTGCACAAGGTAAGAACTTATCAAAGTTTAAATGGTAAACGTGTGCATTTTTGCTGCCGTAACTGCATGTTCACTCATGATTAATTATAGATTTCTCGCAAAATAAGCTTGTTTTTTATTTTTTATTTTTGCACCATGGCTACTCATATTCTGCTCACGTTTTTAGCCGAAATTAATATTCTAAATTCAGACGCTGCAGAGTCATTTATGCGTCAAACTAAACTCAGTTTAAAGACATGCTTCGCATGCATAACCACGCATATTAATACCTGAGAAGTATACATAATACACGTTATACAAATATAGGCTAGTTCATGCTCCCACAAAGATACAATTATACATGTCTGTTTAAACCAAATTCATATTTGTCCTGCCTCAGTTTTCGGACCCATAAAGCACAATACTACATCTTAATGTGAGATTTGTTCCGCCAGCTGATTTAAAAAAGAAATAAATAATCCAATGTGAAGTAACGCACCGAGGCGACACAGCTCTCACCCGCAATCCACTGGGAATTCAAATAGAAAGCGAGGAAGTGCGAATATCCAAACATGTATCGTTACACCTCCAATCTAAATAATTAACAATATCTCAATATTCATGCAGCGGCGGGGTTTGGAAGAGACCTGAAACGGGTTGGTAATAACGCTGCATGGGATATATCAGGGAGCATGTTTTCTAAATACACGCTAATAAAGGTCTGGGATTCAACTATTGCATTGTTTTTCTGAAAAACAAGTTTTTGCACACGCTTGCTGACATGTTTGTGGCATTTCAACCAAGAAAACAGTATATTTCTGAGTGATTTTTGGTTAAAAAAAAAAACAACAACCAGGGCGAATTTCATATATATATATATATATATATATATATATATATATATATATATATATATATATATATATATATGATGCTGGGCATTTGAGCAACATTTGGCAGGTAAACAGTTATTTATTGCACGTAATTAATAGATATGGCAACTATTTAAGCTTCAAAGATGAATACATAATTTAGAAGAGGATATTAGGCTAATTTCTGAGAGCTATATTCTTTTGGACAAAGTACTTTTGTTTTGTGTGCCTCGTCTTCAAAACTACATGCAAATCAAGCATTTGCTTCTTTCTATTCAACCACAGCAAGCATTTTACTTAAATCAGTGGAGTTTAAGGTTGTGTTTTGTGTGGGAGCTGTGGGTTATGGGTTAAGGAAATGAACACACATTTCAGATGTTTCAGAGCTTGCGGGGTGGTTCTGATCAATAGTTTTAGTTTTGAAGGAGGCGGTGTTGCAACAGGCCAACAATTAAAATCACAGCACAGCAGGACTCTGGTGATGAAATCAAGCAGCTTTCAAAACTCAAAGATCATGACTTTGACTAAGAATAGGGTATAGGGTAATGTTCAGGTTGTTAATATCACATCATATCATATAATGTCATATCTATAGTCAGTTGCCACTGGGGTGTACATTTGGTTTTCACAATCTGCACGTTAATGCCTCAAGAAAAAACACATTAAAATACTAATACTACATAATTGTAATACACACATACACCTTTCTTATATCTCTACATACAGTTTACTTGCATACACGTGTACTTGCGCCAATATTTATATACACACATGCGTAGTATTCAGTGATGCATTTTATTTAGGGCCGCGTTGGCAGAAGGGACTAAACTCCTATGTGCTTCGGAATAAATGTAGGATAATAGCCACAGAGAAGATAGATGGTCTATCTACAAACACACAACTAATCTCAGCACTTTGCCCATGCAGCAGTCAGGCAGCAAAGAGGGCTGCTGTGTGACTGGGGGAGGTGGGTGGGCTGAGGGTTTGGGGGTTTGGCTGTGGACCAATGGCGGCCCAGCGGCTTCAGCTAAAGGTCACATGGTGTGACCTCACACATTCTCACCCTCACCTAAGGCCCGAGGAGAAGCTCTCCATAACAAGATGCACGGCCGTCCATCTCAGCGCAACTCTAAACACCTCCCAACTAAATAATGTATCTGACCTGGTCGGCTTTTTTCAGCAACATTCTGCAAGATAAATTGGCTTTTGATTCAATGCAACAACATTCATATGTGTTTGCACACTGCAAAATGAAATATGTATACATCTTTGCCTGTGGCTTTGATTTAAAAGTGTGCTTTGTGTAAAAATATTGACTTCCTGGTGTTAATTTATATGTCTGCATTCTTGGAAATAAATAGAAGACAGACATGCAAGCTTGCTCAATGCTGGTATCTGTTGCATGTGTGTTGGCTATATGTTGTGTATCCTATGCATGACTCTGCATGCATATGTGTGTGTGTGTGTGTGTGTGTGTGTGTGTGTGTGTGTGTGTGTGTGTGTGTGTGTGTGTGAATGTATAGAAGTGGTGTATCAGCCCCTCTCATAGTGGAGGCTTGGTGCTGTTTGAGGGCAGGCGGCTGGCCAGAGCGTGTGAAAGCAGACAACCAGGGTGAATTTCATGACGCACACACTTCCTGCTCTCTGAAGTTCTATTAAAGAAGGATGGAAAACAAAAACACACATCTGAGATGTTTTCTCTCCAAATCAATTTCTACACATTAAGCACTGCTGAAAAGATCAGCAGCACGGTCAGCTTTCACGGACCTTGAAATAGCGGAGGAAAAAATGATCCATCAGGAGAGGCTCGAGAATTTATGTGATAGGAGGAAACATACCTTGTATTGTTAAAAAAACAAAAACTTTGAGAATACAGTTTACCTGTTGGCGTGTTGTATATTTCACCACTAAACCCTTAACGTCACCCGTTGTGATCTGGAGCGCCTGCTGAAGACCTAAAATGTAAATGTTTGGAGGTGTCTCTTTAAGCCATTTTTCTCTCTGAGGTCCCTAATTGGACAGAAAAACCCCATTTAAAACAGAAACAAGAATAGTAGAAAGGCATTCAGCACCCAATCAGTCAAAAAAAAATAAACTGCTGCTGGAGCTCTCTGGTGTGTCTGTGCTTGTGTGAGGCGGGCTACTGCAGAAGAAGAGCTTGCATGCTCAAACTGGATAAAAATGTCATTCAAGTGGAATTATTTAGCATTAAGGCTAAATATAGAAGACCTACCAAGCAGCAAGAAACACCTCTAAGCCTGCATGTTTGCGTTGACGAATAACACATACGCATCAGATTTTTTCTACAAAATCATTCCATTTTCTAAAATCATAATCACCAAATGTGCAGAAAACACACAACTGCATACAATTCATAAATAGGTAGCCTGCAGGTAGGCCAGCTACCTAAAGTCTTCCTCGTGCCTCTTCGTGTTAACTTGACAAGTCTAAAGCTGCTAACATTTTAGCCATATCTGAAGCGTCGTGTTCAGACACCTTCAGTTTACACAGTCTGCCCCAGATGGCATCTCTCAGCACTGTTTTCTTTAGGCCTGTCATCTACTGTAACGTCTTAATTGACGTTTACCTCTATTCGCCGCTGTCAGCCACCCGGAGTCTGTGTCTGATGAGCAGCCTGGCAGAATAGTTTCCCAGGCTCCAACTTCACACAGAAAATTACACCTGAACGCTTTTGTTTGTTTGTTTTAGATTTTTTTTTTTTTTCCTTTCTCATTTCGTGTCGTGCACTTCTCCCTTCACACGCAGGTTGAATCACAAAATGCTGTGAAATTGTCAAAGTGTCTAGCTTCTACTTTACGCTCTCATCGGTTCATGATAGTTCAGTGGCCTGAAATCCTGGCAGTCTATTCTTATCTTATCTAGAAAACCAAAGATCGATAACAGCTCATTACAAAAGCAAACTATGGAAAGGTTTCCAACTGAATGTCACCTGCGTGCTCTGTTAAGTAATATTAGACATTTCAAATAGGAGGTCAACTCATGCAAAACATACAATTAATGTGGACACTACACCACAGTGTGTGTGTGTGTGTGTGTGTGTGTGTGTGTGTGTGTGTGAGAGAGAGAGATTTTGTGTGAAGGTAGCCCCATAAAACAAAACCTCAAACACTGGCAGAGTTAATGTCATACTTTACACGTGGATCTGACTCTCCAGCTGTAAAAACATGGCAACTTTACTTTGGAAGCTTCACATCATTTATCCCCCTAATGCCACGTTCAGTTCAAAGCTAGAAGTCAGGAATTAGAGTTTCCTCAATAAAACCTCTGTGCTTTCATGTGGTCTAGTTATAGAAGAATTATGGACTCCCTTGAGATTTAAAGGCAAAATAATGTGTCTTATGTAACGGTTTCATTTTGTGTCAAAAATATTTGGTAAATACGGAATTAAAACACATTTTAATGATTATTGCATTGGCAAAAATAATCCTGGGTAGCATTTACAGTGTACACCGTCATAATATTGTTGCTGCAGGGCACTTTAGATACAGTATAGTTCATTATAAGTTCAGTAAAAGGAAGTTCTGTCACACTGAAAAGTGGTTTGAGAATAACCGGCCAACCAGATTCATAGCTCGGCTTTAACTGCACTTGTTCCTGTCCTGGACCCGGTTTCTGACATTAGTACTGTTATAGATGCAAAATGCTGAAAGGCAGATAGCAGCTATAATTCATTTAACACCCATCAACTATATTGTCCAACTACTTTTACACCCTTCATTCGAGGGCTTTTTGGCTTTCTTTTGAACACATTAAAGAAGACAAAAACAATAAATAGGTTACAACTTTGCAAAGTTTATGCAAGTTAAAAACTGTCTATGTATGCGGCCAAATACTTTGTCCTATTGTGTTACATCTTGGGGACGAGCGGAAGAGATATAACAAACAGCATTAAAAGATCTGAATACAAAATCTAAATCAATATCATCACTGCACAATACTGAAGAAACATCATCTTTGGTTTGGAATGTTATAGATTGTGTCGAAAATGAATATGACTTTTGCCCTTTCTTTCTGATATAAAATCTTGAGTATATAAAATCTCCTAGATTTCAAATCAGTGAATCTGAAATCAACTGAATCTGCCCTTTATTGGACTACACACACTGTTGCTGTTCTATACTGCAGACAATATATAGACAAAATAGTCACATTCAGGTTCAAAATACATATACATTGTGCCTTACAAATATAACTCTCTGTCCTTGTGTTGAATTTATGTCACAGTGAGCGAGTGACATCTAGCAGCCGCCAAATTAAACCCTGCCTATTAATGAACACATTAGCCATTGTTTTTATTGCAGGCTATTTTCCTCAAATTGTGTAATTCACTGCATCTTCCTTCTTATATTGCACATGGTCTGACATCAACAAGTTTTTGTCCACTAATTCCAGGGCCAGTTGCAGTTTGTCTCCAACCTGTCAGCAGCAGCAGCTTGTGGTTACCATGCCTACAACATCTCAACAACCAGTGCATCCATCCACAGCAAAACTTTTCAGTTGTTTAAAAAAGGTAGGAAAAACATTGATTTCTTCCATTTCTCCCAGTTGTTATTGATGATTACTTCCATTCTGTGCACATTTAGGTTTTTAGTTATTTTCCATTTCTGTGCAATATGTTATGGTTTATTCTTTGTGCATCATCATAATTATCTAGTTAGAATTTTTTACATTTTCACATTTGTTTCCATCAGTGTTTGTCAAAGGTTTTATAAATACACTGACATGAGTGTCATTCCTTCATTTCATTAATACAAGGTGTAATTCCCAAAAGTAATTTGTCCATTATTGAGTGGAAAAAAAACATGACTCTGTATCGTTGATACCACCCTCATGTCTACGGTAAATATGTAATTCACAGCCCGTTAGCTTGGTTTAGCTTAGCACAAAGTGATAATTCTAAATAAGTGGGGAAACAGCTAACACTGTCCAAAGCTAACAAAAATTTGGTTACAAAATTCATGTACAGTAGTAACTCCCTGGAGTCACCGCTGGCTGCTCGCAAACCTCACAGTGGCGACAAGATCTGCAGAAAGGTACTGTACCCGGCCAAGAAAACATTTTCACGATTGTTTATTTCTGTTTACTTGCCTGCTGTGTCTGTATATGTAGGGTTGGGCTGGGGGGGGGGGGCTATGCAAGACAGCAAACATGTGGTTGTTTGGTAAATTGCTATTAGACACATTCAGAGAGGATTTGAATTGCTATTTTTTATTATTATCATTTTGGGGCTGGCTAAAACCCCTGTATATGTGTCAAATAAGATGGCAAATAAATTGATATATTACATTTTGAAATGTCGAGACGATCAGCAGTGAACAGTGAAATACACTCCACCTGGTGTACCTGGTGGCTCCACACCTCTCGCAGCCTACAGCATTTCCAACCCAACAAGAACAGACGGTGTGGGGAGCGACTTACTGGACTGGATCCCACCCAGCAGTGACTTATACGCGCAACCTATATGTCACAGATGGTAGGATTTCAGTGCAGTTGATATAGGAAATCCACTAAGGATTATTGATCTTTCCAAGATCTGCTCTCTGCCTGATCTCCGCAGGATCTGAACATCCGCAGAGACCTGGAGGGGAGCAGAGCCGCTGGAATCTCAGTCTATCTCTGACGGTTAAGGTAAAGGTAATACTAGGGTTGAAGCGTTATGATGCTACAGCATACAGTATAGTGATAGCCTAGATGGTGGGAACGTTTTGTGAAAATGTCCCCACCATCTAGGCTATCACTATACTGTATGCTGTAGCATCATAACGCTTCAACCTATAGCCAGGTGATTACATTTTTGACATGTGTCGTTCATGTTATGTTTTCAAAATGTTATGGTTTCATATAAACTGAAGCACAATTGGGCAGTTAGCATGGCTAGCACGAGCCGCTGTGTCTCAACAGAATAAAGAAAAGAATACCACCTACAGCAACTCAAACTGTAACAACATCCAAAGTTACTCACTGTTGACTCACTGTTTGCTTGCCAACAGATCTCTGGGTAGATTAAGTCCAAAACAGTAATAATCACTTTGCATCAAATATGTCCCTAAAATGAAAAACAAGAACCTTGCAGATTACTCCTTTAAGATGAAGTTACAAATAGTGGGATACCTACTGCATGTTAAATGCCATCCATCCATTTTATCAACAGGCATTCTGCAACTAGACAACACATCAATGCAAATCTTCAGCATTTGCAGTGAAAAGCAGCATCCTGAATATCTTATGCCAATAATGCTTATGCTGCATTGACGATCAATGGCAATTTTTTTTTTTTAATATATCATGTGTACAATTGACATAGTCCGTAGCGATATCCAATCTGATGGTGTATCTATGTGTGGCTGTGAAATATCTCCTAAAAATGATCATCATGTTAATAAAGAACTTATGTGTCACACTGTTCTGTTGTCCTGATGTGTCAAAAAACATGAACCAATTCCTATGACATTTTGTTGACAGACAGGCTCCGAGACAAGAAACGACACATCTCAAATTCTTTTTGTCCAACCCATAGTCCAAAACCCCAAAGTATTTAATCTACAATTTATGATGTTAAATAGAGAAAAGCTGCAAATTCTCACACTCGAGAAGCTATTTAGTATTTTAGTGTCAGTATTACTCAACTACTTGTTTTAGCACTTTTATACAGTATTATGCTTTTACTGGCGCAGGTATTATGGGGAACTGCATATACAAGTTACACCACGATAACTTAATCTAGCGTAGCGTGAGCACCTCAGTGCATCCAGATGGCCGAGGAAATGTATTATAAAATAAAATTTGTGTTTCAGAACATGTACATGTAACATGTATTTATAGCACACCGAGCAAAACAAGGTGTTATGTTAGGAGTGCCGATTCTACAAAAAGGCACAGGTTGGGGATATGAGGAGGGAGTATAATGTGTCATGCTTCCAATATGAGTGTATCTTTTTTTTTTTGGTGTTTTTTGGTTTGATAAAACTATGAACCTGATAAAGATTTGAGTTCCCAATATTGAGTGTATATGTGTAACAATTCAACTGTTCAGCTCTGGGTGCAAGTTTGCAACTCCCAAGTGTCCTCCTGTTGAAACACAGATGTAATAACCTGAAAAACAACCCATTTTGTCATAGTTTTCCTTTGATTTTCTGGACCGTTAAAAACGTGATCTCATGTTAAATTGCATAAGCAGGTTGACGGAACAAGTGCATAAAGCATACTAGCCTCTCTCTCTCTCTCTCTCTCTCTCCCTCTCTCCGTGTCTCTCTCAGACAGTTTTAATCTCTGGTAAGACAGTCACGTCCAGATTTGTCATCTGCCGCGTAAACTCTGGTGGAAAGCGACCCGCCGCCTGAGCCTCCAGTCTCCACAGCTCCCCTTCATTACTGCGCACGGTGGGAGAGCCAGAGCGCACGGTGTGGCAATCCCTGCTGGAAGGCGTCACCATATACTGTCATTAATGAAACGGAAGACACACATATATAACCTACACACATATGCGTGTACACATCCACAGTTTGGATTGGCTGAAAGATGAATGGTTGCAGCAGCAGCATCTTGTAGACTACAGCTAAAAGGTTTATATCTCTCTGCAGGAGATGTTACGTTGGCTCAGACTTATCCTCTGTAGTCAGTTACATGCATGGACTCACTGCTCTTATTTGTTGTTGTTGATGTCATTAATACAGCATGTGGTATACTGCTGTGAGGTATAATGCTGTTGGCTTAGTTCTGTGTAATGCTATCGTCTGCTTAGCATTTGCAGTGATGCTGCGTTAAAAAGGGGATTTCAGTATTGAAGTTCACCTTGCTATACTTACACTCATGACCTCTCTTAACAGATTTTAGGTTGCGAGTAGCTCAAACTAACTTGTCCAGCGTCACAGGGGAAAAAACAAAGATCAAAAGAAAGTCTGGAAAAAAATTAAACAGTGGTTTGTGTTGCAGAAATACGTTTCTTTCTGCTCTCCTGTTCTGTTAATCATCTCGCAAAAAGTTGCATTTACTGCATCCTGCAAACCCTTGAAGGGTCCTACAGCACTGCAGTAAGCTTTGGACGTGGCCTATGAGTTCTACAGTGATATCTGTACAATTTATCAGTCTTCTTTTAAGTTATAATATGACTATTTAACATTTGTAATTGTTTGATGTTAGAATCTGGCCCTATTTGAGTTATCTATATAAGTTTTATTGTGTTTTCTATCATTCGGTTATGAACAAAATATGACATTTTTGGCTGTATTATATAATCATTTCTCCAAAAGGTTGAGAGAAGGGCTGATATATAGAGTATAAAAATGTTTTTTTCAGTGGTTGGTCAGTGAGTGCACCATCAACTGACAAGCTCTCGTTCATTCAGTCTGGTAGTTTATGTGGGACATCCCATGAACCAGCAGAGGGCGCCAAATATAATTAAATCTATCACAAACAGCAGCTCATCTTGTTAATACAGAGGGAATATCTGTGGATCTTAAACACAGATTCGCTGTTCAACAGTTGACGTTATGTTTTTGCAACACTACACAAAAATGATGTTCGTACAATATTATTTTAGTTTGCCTGTTCTTCATTATGACTTTAACTTCACAGTTGGCTACTTAGTCTATTTTTAATTTATGCAATTATATATTTTTAAAATATTTTACAACATTTTTTGGACTTAAGGTTGCATCATTATACACAATTAATATTTAAATGCATTCATCATTGGATAATTATTGCTTGCTTTAGGATATTATTACCGGTATGTTTTTCTTTTTTTATATTATGGTCATTTTCTTACAGATCTACAAGGTCACAAACCACACTCAACAAAAATAAAGCCAACCAGACAGTCTGACTTAAACATCAAGTGAGGAAAAAATGGAGAGAAGAAAAAAGAAAAAGAAAACTACAGCTTGCTTCTGTCGTGACACCATTTCTGTATTCTCCTCAATTTATGAGGTATCATGGCGAGTAATGAAGCGGAAAGGTCAGGGGTAATGTGGTTTTATCCGCTCTAAACCAATAGGTCAGATTTCCACTTTCCACGCCACAACTCTGTGACTGCAGATGGTGCCCTTTTGGTTAAAACAATACATTCACCTTGGCCACTCATACATCATATCACCAATTCTCCATCTTATTGGCAATGTCACACAGAGGGCTCGGAGATATTACAGAATAGATTTACTGCCAGGGTTCGTCCACAGCCTCAGATGATATAAACAGCGTGTAATGTAAGCCATACATTATAAATCCAATTTGTTTGACCGAGATCAGAAAATAGATCTACTAGGATGAAAGTCACCCTGAGACCACTAGATGGCAGTATGCTGGAGAATATCTAGTTTTATATACAGTCGATGGTGAATATGGTGGAGCAGGTTATTCCACTATAAGGCAAGTTTAGATGTGTTAAGAGAAAGTTAGATTACGGGTCATTCTCTAAGAAAAATATGCCCATTTATATTATTTGCTGTGTCAAAGAGGTTTTTGACTATTCGCTATGGGATTTAATGAGACCGTAGGCTGCACTGTCGCTGTCCAATATTGTGAAGTGTTCATGTTATTTTGACCGCACATTGTATAGGCTATGTGAGGGTACAAAATATTACAAACACCTTAATGCAATCCTCTACAACACCAAGAAATACTGCCTTAAAAGTGACAATGTTGAGTCGACAGCTTCCTGACCAGTATCAACAAAAATATTTTATTATAAATGTTGCAGGGCTATTGGAATGGATTGCATTAGACTGTGCAGCTGTTAAAAATCTTGAGTCGACCAGTCTGCGTTTTCCTTTTAATTTTTCAAAAAGTGCTCCAGGCCTTTTGTAGGCACCCTCCCTGCAGGGTTTCAAGTGGCTTAGACGAATGTCACCAAACAGGGTTACTGTTGGCCACAGAGATCCAACACACAACTTTTGCAGTTCAAAAAAACATGTGCGGTAAGGTTGCACGCTACAAACATCCAACACTTGCCTAAAGAGGAACTGTTGGTGTCCAATCAGTTATTAAAGAACTGTTGAATGTATAAGTAAACACAGTAGGGCTGCGACTAACAATTACTGTATTAATCGATTTATCCGTCAACATTTTTTCCATTATTTGAGTAATTGTTTAATCAAACTGAACCCTATACCCATAATCAAAAATAGTGGAAAACGGCCATCACAAGCCCTGAGAGCCTGAGGTGACATCTGTCTTAAAATTGCATGTTTTGTCCAACCAATAGTCAAAAAGCTAAAAGTATTTAATCTACAATTATCATGTTAAATTGAGAAGAGCTGCAAATTCTCACACTTGAGAAGCTACTTAGTATTTTTTGACAGTATTACTCAACTTATTGTTTCAGCACATTTATATAGTATTATGCTTTTACTGGTGCAGGTATTATGGGGAACTGCACATACACGTTACACCACGATAACTTAATCTATCATAGTGTGAGCACCTCAGTGCATCCAGATGGCCGAGGAAATGTGTTAACAAAATTTGTGTTTCAGAACACATGTGTTTTTGCCTCAAGGACACGGTGCATTTATAGCACACCAAGCAAAACAGTAGGAACTAGGTGTTATGTTAGGAGTGCTGATTCTACAAAAGGGCACAGGTTGGGGATATGAGGAGGGAGTACAATGCATCATGTTGATGTATGATTGATTATACATGGGTGGTGGTCATGGGAAAACAGTTCTTCCTTTTGAAGAACACACTATAGTAGATAACATATACTATTAAAAATGGATATATGCCTCTAACTGCCTTTCTACTAAGGATAGACCGATTATCGGCCCTGGACGATTATCAGGCCATTTTTTGGCAGTTTGCAGATTATGTGTATTGGAGTTTTATTTGACCAATAAAGTTAATTTATTAAAAAGTGTGCTACTTTGGCTCCACTACAGCTCTGTGTCTGTCCCTCTGCTTCGGTTTCACTCACGACCGACTCTGACTTAAAGTCCTGCCCACAAACCTATCTGACTATCTTTTACTGTTTATGATGTTAAAAGTTTCTGATTTATAATATGAGGAAAAAGCTGGAGCTGCAAATAAACAATTTTGTGCTAAAATGTATTCTCGTCTTAACTCGAGGTCTAAAGGACTCCATGAACCAAGAGCTGTGGTTGAAATCTCCACACAACCTGCTTGGTATATGGTTTGTTCTTTATTATAAAACATGTTTTTAAAAGATAAAGCACCGCAAAAAGCTAAATGGACCTGTAAAAAGCGAAACGGTCTTCCTTGGTCTGGCCATCAGTCTAAAAACTCAAAGTGATTTACTTTACAATGAAGAAGAGCAAGTAAGGAGAAAAAAAGAGGAAGTATTCATGCTCACATTGGAGATGAAAAAGAGGAAGTATTCATGCTCACATTGGAGATGAAGCCAAATAATAGTTACAGTTCTACTTAACAGATATAAATAATTATTTAAAAAAGTGACTGTACATTTTTTCGATTGTACGAAGTTCAAGTTACTTTATTTGTCCCCCAGTGGGGCAATTTGTTGTGCAGCAGATAGTATAGTACAAATCACACACAATCATACACACAATACAGAGACTGCCTGCCTTGCAGGATTTTAGCACAAAACAAAAGCATATTATAATTATTCAAACAACAAGAACAAAAGCACAATAGACATTTAAGATGTTCTGCCTCAACACATGTCTTCTTGCTGATGGCAACCTTGCAGTCCCCCCGTTGTCCCCCCACACTCACACATACTTTCCCTCACATGTTCACATGAGTGACTTCCCGGATTACAAAAGGACTCAACTCATGAATGCATGAACTCTCTGTAATACTCCACTCCAGATGCCTGACATGCCTACCAAACTTCAACCTCGAGGCAGATCCACACTGCTCACTAACCCAAGACACACAACAGACATGCAGGTAAGCCTGTATGTCAACACAGATACATTTACATGGCCCTTATATGCTTCCACAACAACACTAGATATTTATTTGATGTGGAGGGAATGAACTGGGATGATGAAATCCCGGCTGATGCTGTAGTACGCCAGGCCTCAGCGGCAGGCGCTCCACTGGGAGACTTTAAGATGATATGTTTCGACAGACAGGTGAGAGGTCACACCTTTCAGTCCTACAGTTGAATTACGCTCAAAGAGACCCGTGGGAAACTAATGACGCCATGATGAAATCTAAAAGCTGGATATTTTGGTAAGCGTTATGAGGTAACAGGGGAGAAGAAGAGCAAGAGTGAAAAGGTGCAGGAACATAAGCACAGTTCAGTCGGCGGGCTCAGGTAGAGCAGATTGATTTATGTGAATACTCAGTTGATATTTGCCATCCAGGCTCTGACCTCATTAGTGCCTGAAAGTATATGCCTACAGCTGCACACAGAAAAAGCTGTAGAGTGACAATAATTAACACCAAAAGCCACATAAAAACACATTAATAGATGCTGGTGCCAGTCATTATGTGGAATCATAGTCTATTTCGACGACATTTCATTTCCGGGATTGTTCAGGTGCAGGGAATCCCTCATTTCGGCCGGATGTCCGTCACCTTCCGCTTTCTTTGTGTTGGTATTCTAAACTCCGGTCGATTTATGAGGACTATGGTTAACTGCTCCTCGGATCTCTGCAGGGTAAATCCAGACAGCTAGCTAGATCTGAGTTTTCTGTTGCATGACTAAGACAACATTTGAACGAGCACATGTTCCACAAAAACAAATTCCTTCCCGAGGCTACTTTGCAGAGGCACCGTTGCTCCATCCGGCGCTTAGCGCCGCCCAAGACGATTGTGATTGGTTTAAAGATATGCCAATAAACCAGAGCACGCTTTTCTACCATTCAGAATGCTGTGTCAACTAGCCAAGCCAAGACTAGTGGAATCATATTAATGTGGCCATTCCCAACAAAGCATCTCCAACCATTGCAGGACATATACCACTTGGTGAACCCAGATTACCTGAACCCAGCAAACCACAAAGGCAGACACAGGTCTCAACATGGCAGCTATATGCAGCAGAGGTATACATGCAGTTTAGTGTCCCAAATTCCCTGTAATGTAACCCCATTTGTACAGGTCCTATCCCCTGACCAATCGGCTATCCTAACCTTAACCACTTAAGGTCAAATGCTTAACCCCAACCAATCGAGCTGCTTCGTAGGACGGGTCTTGGGGTGGCTATAGTGGGATTTGGGACACTAAACTGCACGTAAACCTGCAGCAGTTATTGTATACGTATATCAAATCACCGACATTCATACACTCTATGAAATGCCATGTAGCATTAATAAATCAGCAGATGACCATCAGTAGGTGGACATAAACATAAGGCTGGCATTGAATCTGGCTGAGTGGAACAAACCACAGCCGCTAAGCTTATAAGATATAATTATAATGATGACAAACAACCTGACACATAAACCCATTTGTTGTGGGCTGAGCCATTTCCCTAATGTTCAGCTGAATGTAAAAAGAGCGTGGAAGAAACCTATCCTGTATGTGACAATGACCGTGATGGGTTTCCTATAAAGCCTAAATTAGAGAGAGATAATTGTGTATGGGCAGTGTGTGGCAACATTAGTTTTCCTGAAAAGTTTAAGTGTTTCTATTATTTAGTCCACACCACATCTTGAGTGCAGGCTAAATAACAGAAACACTATATGTATAATGCAATACAATCCAACATGTATACTGTGATATTACTGATCTACATCACTATCTAGACCACACATTGCACCTACTGTACATTGACTCTTTACTACATCTCAGCATTTATATATTCGGTCTATTCATGTATACTGTGATATTACTGACCTACATCATCATCTAGACCACACATTGCACCAACTGTATATTGACTCTTTACTACATCTCAGCATTTTATAGACTGTCTATTAATGCATATCGTGTAATTTCTAATCTACATTACTAACCAGACCACAATTTGCACTAACTGTATATCGACTCTTCACTACATTTCAGCATTTACATAGACTGTCTATTCATATATATTGCATTATAACTGATTCAACACGACTAACTAGATCATAATTTGCACTGTTTTTGTTTGTTTTGTTTGGCTCTTCACTACATCTCAGCAGTGTTATAGACTGCCTATTCATGTATATTGTGTTATTACCATATCATTTTCGCATATACTTCGTCCTACTTATACCTCACTTTGCACCGGCTTTGTAATCCTACTTAATCTGCACTTTATGTAGCCTTTTGTATTCCGTATTCCTGTATTGTATGAATGTGAAACTGTATGTTGTCCTGCACGTTTACGCTTTTCTTGGCCAGGTCGCCACTGCAAAAGAGAACCTGTTCTCAGGCCTACCTGGTTAAATAAAGGTTAAAAAAAATAAATAAAAAACCGACCCACAACAGCCTTCCAAATGATCATATAGTTGAATCAACAAAAACTGAATATTATAACCTCCATTATAATTACCTAAGTGTAGCCTATATCCCCCTCTACACAAGCCCCGGTTTGCATTGAACCAATAGAAAAACCCCAAAACAAATGTAACTTTCTGTAGAGGGAGATATTGTAATCAAGGCAGCAGCACACACACAATGACCCTCCAACAACAATGATACTCGAACATTTGTCATATTTGACCCTAATGTAAATCAGCAGTATGAAAGCATCATAATGCATCCACCAAACACCAAGCAAAGGCTACAACAAGAACTATTCACAATTAACACTTAAAGCAAATATTGCACAGAAGATAGGAAGAAAGCAGCATCAGAGCAGAAAATAGGCTAACGGCTAGCAGCCTCCGAAGACAGTGTGAGCACAAGCACATACTATTAGCAGCATCAGCAACCTCAATGATACAGCCATGCACACACAAACCAATTGAACAGACCTCAGACATGAAGTCCAAACATGAATGTAAGCACAAGTACCAAGAACTTACTTGGTGAAGTGTCTCCGGGAAGGGTTGCAGTGAGTGGTTCCAAGCAGGACAGAAAACTTTAGCTTGGTGGCTTGAAGTGAGCATGGAAGTCAGGGAACAGCTAATAGCACCAAACGAAGCGACATTAGGACTGTTAATAGGCGAGCTTGATTATGATATACCTTAATGAGCAGCAGCGTTAGCAGCTAAAGTTTACAGACATGTTACAGCAGAGTTAGCTAAAAAGCAGCTTTGCAGACCAAACCAGATGGCAGGGCATCGCCAGTTTAAATAGACCGCCTATAGACCGCCTTGCAAAAGGGTGCGTTAATTATGTGTTGCAGCAGGTGTATAATGTCACGTGAGAGTGTAGTACCGCACCTGAACATCTGGGAGAGTTCTCTTAATTTAAAGAGAAGTTCACTATATATCACACTTTACTACTGTTAACAAAACAAAACATAGGCCTACATTAGAAATATGTCTTGCATTTATTGTTTATGGTGTATGGAGATGATTTCTTATTTCTATTGATAACTGACCAAATGGAGACAACAGTAAAGTTAATAAAATTGTATTTATATATTATGACTATAATATTTGTCTATAGGGTGGGAAGAGTTCATATCTTGTATTACATTTCTTTAAATTAAGAAGATTTACCATATATGCCACATATAGCCTATATATGTGAGAAATTACAAACTGAACAAACTCCCATCACAAATGTTTCCTTTATATTTCGCACACATAGGCCTAGTTCTTATCTCAATTAATAAGATATGGCAAACATGCTCTAAAAAGGTGTCCCACTTTATCTGAAAACACTGTCCCAGTCTGGCTGAGCAAACACGGTAGAGTGCTCCAAAAGTTCTTAGTCCAATTTATTTGCTGGTTCACTTTCCCTGAACACATGCCAACCAGTCTCTCTTTGCCTTTCAATAATTTCCACAATGATGAAATAAAAGTCACTGTTCAGTGACAAATGGTGGTGTGGCAAGATTTTGGGTTCCATTAAGTCCAATGACCGAACAAGTCAATGCCTAAAGACCCCACCTTTGCTGAACCCACCCATTGTAAATGTCAGATTTGTCATGAGTCCCTGAAGCAAAGCTTCTCTCCACTCCACAATGCAACAATACATTTTGCATTCAGAGTAAAGTGATCAATGGATATGTGTAAACTTCAGTTTATACCTAGCCTACAAAACATTGATGTCTGTATCATACTAAAGAACATATTTTTTCATGTAAGACAACACATACAGTATACCTACAATGGATCATGGGATTTTACATGCAGTGACATACAATACAAATCTCACTTAAAGTGACTACATGTACCTTTTTAATGTTTCTGAAACTGTAATTTTCTATCTGATTATCATGACCTGTAACCTCAAACGAGACTGTTGAAACAGTGAAAAGAAAGCTATATAGTTTTTATTAATGCCTCTGCCCGGGTACGATTTTTCCCGAAAAGTCACAAAATGATTTACATCAGGTAGACGGCGCTACAGAGCACATCTTCTGACCGGTCACAGACTCGGTGTAACGCACAAAAAGCCTGGGGTATTGTATCCAGCAAGTTAAAGGGTAGCAGGAGATTTCTTTATAGGCCGTATTGTATTTTAATTTTATTTTAGAAGTTATCTGCTGTTGTTATGGCTGATAATGGGGCAGGGCCATCACAGAAAAGAAGGAAACAAAGACATCGGGGGAAACCCAAGTCACACTCGGTCTGGCTTTCTACAGATGGAGACGATTACGGGATTGTAAATGATTCAAAACTGACCCCAAATTGGCCTTTAGGTATGTAATATGTCTAGAGCTGGGCAATATATCGATATTATATTGAAATCGTGATATGAGACTAGATATCATCTTAGATTTTGGATATCGTAATATGGCATAAGTGTTGTCTTTTCCTGGTTTTAAAGGCTGCATTACAGTAAAGTGATGTCATTTTCTGAACTTACCAGACTGTTGTAACTGTTATATTATTTGCCTTTACCCACTTGTCATTATATCCACATTACTGATGATTATTTATCAAAACTCTCATTGTGTAAATATTTTGTGAAAGCACCAATAGTCAACACTACAATATCGTTGCGGTATTGATATCAAGGTATTTGGTCAAAAATATGATGATATTTGATTCATCTCCATAATGCCCAGCCCTAAATATGTCTATTTCATTCATAAAATAACATTAGATTGTGCAATGTTGTTGTAGCCTAGATTAAATTACGTCCCCCTTCCATTTAGCGCGGACGTTTTATTCCTTTTAGTCTGTATTTGTGTTGGCCTACTATTTTCTATTTCCTTGTTGTCCTGTACATGTTTAAAGCGTCCTTGGGTTTCATGAAATGTGCTATATTAATCTTATTACGTTGGTTGCTACAACAAACTCCTAATGCTTTGGCTTGTGACACAGTGACAGTGATACCTGGTTCATCCAAAGTAGGCTAAGTTACTGTATGCAACACTTGAAATGCAACGATGCATCTTTAACGTATTCTCTTATTGTAAATGAATGATTTTCTGACTGAGCAAAATGTTCATTGCAACTATAAGACCTCCATATAACACAAACTCAATAATCTACAGTGGGCATTACAGCACCGTAAAGAAAACACCTTTACAACAGCAGGTGTGGTAAAAACACTACCACTTTTGTCCAAAGTGGCCGTTTGAATTAACACAAACTGTAAGTTCCACAGAACAGAAGTATTGTGATGTTCCAGGGGAAAGTGGAAAGCCTTTCAGCATGCAGAGCAACAGGTTTATTGACATCAGTCCCTGTTTCTGCAATAGTGTTTTTGTGTTTGACATTTTGTTCTATAGACTTCACACTGTTGCCCCAGTTGGTATTTCAATCAGTATTAGGAGAAAATATGACTGGACTGTGGATGTTGTGTTGTAGAATTGGTGGCCCACTTTCAGATGTGAGTGCAAAGATGATTTGTTGCTGAGAAGCTTATAAAGCAAACATGTTTTTCCTGAGAGAAAACCTTAGCATTATAGTGATTCTCCCATTCCTGCTAAATTCCTACATTCTTACAGATAGATGTCAGCAAATTGATTGGAGTAGAACGAACCAATGACAAACTGTTCAAGATGTGGTCAAATCTTTTATTCAGATGATTTGTATGCTGGCGATGATGTAACCTATGTGAAGAAAATGTCCCAAGAGAGAATCCATTTAGTTACCAACACAGTTCTCCATGTTTGAATCAGGAGATTTTTGCCTCAGTGTTTGTGTATAAGATAATGGGTAAATATGCTGAAAGTCCAAAGCAAGCTGCATCATCATCAGATATCATCAGCCCACCAGTCTGCCAGAGAGCATAGTCTGCATATCAGTAAAAATTAAAAAAAAATTGTACAACCTGCAACCAAATCTGAAGAAAGTATGTGTAGTGTGTGTCTGCATTTGCCTGCAGCCCTGTAGACAGTATCTAGGTGAAAGTTTAATCAGGCAGTGCCAAGAGGGCTCACCCCACCTATTTGTCTTTGAATAGCTCCCACCTGTATAGGTTGATACAGCAGTCATTACAACAGTCTTTTTAAACATTGGGAAACAGCAAATAAATGTGCAACAAAGTGCCACATCACTATTTATGCTCCAAGATTTATTTTGTTACGTGATCTGAAAACCATTAATCAGGTCACACTGTTTAAAGGCTGTGTTGGTTGAAAATTGCATTTAAACATGCATATATTGTTCATGCTTGAGATAAAGGTAGACCTCCAAATCCTGTCCAAACCATCATCTATAATAATCAGCTATCAATCAAATGTATCTTTAAGTTTGTTAAAAATATGATAGGCCTACATTGTTAGATTAAACTACCCAACTGTAAATGAGGTAAGTAAGAGCAGCTCCACCTTGACCAGCGAAATAGAATGCATTTTACAGAATTGATATTAGAGTTGAAATGATTGGTTGATTAGTCCATTAAAGACTTGGAAACAATTTTGGTGATTGGTAATTTTTTTTAAACAAAAATATGGAAAATGTCATGTTTATAACATCTAAAATGAGAATATTTTCTAGTTTCTTGGTCTATAATATAGTGACTGAAACACTTTGGTTTCTGGACCGTTGGTCAGACGGGGGTTGGTCTCTCTCTCTCTCTCTCTCTCTCTCTCTCTCTCTCTCTCTCTCTCTGTGGTGGTTGATGATTCTAATTTTGGGGTACAATTTGGGTTTGAAGAATTCTACAAGCAGCAATACCACAGGCCAAGCATTCGGCCCGTTCCAAACATGCACATTTTCAACAGGCACTGTACTAGTTATTACAATTAAATAGCCTACATTTGAATTTAACTCATTTTCAAATGCACTATAATGGCAGAGGAGAACAAAATCGGCGGCGTTAGGACCTGGAGTCCACCTTCGTGCGGAAGAGGGCGTAGGCTCTGTCAGCCGGTTGAGGAGGAAGGGCCCGCGACCGCCGAGCTGCTCGCGCACGAACCGCGAGGACCAGACAGCAGCACGAGCGATGCGAGTCAAGGGTTGTGAGGAAACCGACTAACCAAACAGAAACACATCGACCGAGTATCGTCTTGTCTCAGCAGCGTGAACAGAAACACAGCACAGTGAGCATGTCGGTGCTAGCTCTGCAAGAGTACGAATTCGAGAGACAGTTCAACGAGGACGAAGCCATCCGATGGATGCAGGAGAACTGGTAAGGCTACGCTGCCGTGTAATGTTAGCGCCTCGTTTTTAATCCCACGTTACAATAAACGTTTTCAAGTTCAAATTCAACGCGGAGTGTACACGAGGGAGGCTGTAACCGTGCACTTGTATCAGCCTAGCCCACCGGGATTAACCACGCCGTATCCTATTATATTATACTGTCTATGTATTATATCAGGCTCTGTCATCATCCGCAAATTGCTGCTTGTGCTTCATAAAATGAACAAATTTACGCAGGCCTTTAGCCGCGTGCGAAAGCAAGGCTCTGCCACACTTCAAGCCTGTCTGAACTAATTGGATACTACATGGCACTCCGCTGTTGCATTGTGCATCTTTAACGGGTAGGATTTATCCCGTGATTTATTTTCCCTACATTAGTTATTTTATTGTGAAGGTCATCCTTGACTCCAGCTGCCTCATCCATTTACAGTCACTGGCCCAATACCATATTGAACCAATTCCCCTCAGTCATCCACTGGTTTTCTCCTTCAGACAGGATGGTCTTACTTATTATTGTTATTTTGATAAAGGTAGGCTACAGTACAGAGATTTTTAAAGACTATATCACAGTAAGTTATCATTGTGTTGTACAAGGGAATTCAAGTCAACTTACTGCATGTTAGCAGTAAGGCCACTCAAAACTGTATTCTGAACCTTTTATGTTTTTCTCTGTATGAAAAGGTTTAGGGTTGAAACAAATGATTATTTTCATTATCGATTCATCTGTTGGACTATAAAATATTGAGTCCAAGGTAATGTCTTCAAATAGCTTGTTTTCTCCAAGCAACTGTCCAAAACTCAAAATATTTTCAATTTAAATGATGTAAAACAGAGAAGAGGAGCAAATCCACACATTAGAGATGCCGGATTCAGTGTTGCTTAAAGTGCTCATATTATGCTCATTTTCAGTTTCATAATTGTATTTAGATGTTGTACCAGAATAGGTTTATGTGGTTTAATTTTCAAAAAACACCATATTTTGTTGTACTGCACATTGCTACAGCTCCTCTTTTCACCCTGTGTGTTGAGCTCTCTGTTTTAGCTACAGAGTGAGGCATCTCACTTCTGTTCCATCTTTGTTGGGAGTCGCACATGCGCAGCAGCTAGGTCAGCTAGTAAGTTGTAGAGTATGAGGGCTTGCCGCGCTAGCAGCTAGGCGAGCATTATAACGTGTGTTACAAAGTGACGCATGTTTGTCTCTGAAGTAAAGGCTGGACTACAATAGAGCTGTTTGGAGCAGATGGTGAACAGTGTTTTCTGTTGGAGATGGTCAGTCCCTTTGGGTTGGACTTTGGGATTTTTCACTTTGTAAACCTATTACATACACAAAAAGATATATAACACAATAAAGGAAAGGGAAAAAGCCAAAAAGCATAATATGAGCACAAAATGACTGAAATGATTAATCTATCATCAACATAGTTGGCAATTTTCTGTAAATCGATTTATTAGACTAGTTTTAGAAAGGATAGAGGTTTTGGCAAAAGGAGTGGGGAACGCGGACCAACTTATAATTGATTAATTATTAAACAAGCTTCAACAGTAACTTGCAGTGTGTTTCTTGAAACCTTGTAATGACCGAGCATATGGAGTGTCATGTTTGCCCAGGGCAGTGTCTGCCAGGTTTTACACAATCTGCGATTTTTTTCCCAAATATTGCGATTGCGATTCGATTCTTTTTTTTAAGCTTTGTCTTCTGTGTTATTCAACAAAGACAAACAATAAATCATTTTATAGTATGAACAACACACAATTACACACTAGACAGTTAAAAAAGTAAAAATATAGTATACACACACACACGTGTAATTTTTTACAGTGCACAGAGAGGAGCTGCCTCCAGCCCCTCCCCCTCCCCCTCGTGAAGTTGCGTGCTGCCGTTTGCACTTGCTCAGAGAGACTGTCGTTACGTTAGCTAGTTGCTGGTGTTCTTGCCGTGGGATTAACTGTACTAATAAAACTGTTGAAACACTGCGGCCACGCTGCTGTGAAAGCTCCCCGAACGTCATTTATCAGAGTCTGGTTGTTACCCCTCTCAGTGGCAGCTCCTCCACTCCATATCTTTATAACGGAGCTAACCGCTAACCGGAGCTAACCGCTAATCAGAGCTAGTTGCCAACCGAGCCTTCAGTTCTGCGTGTCTGTATCCATTAACTGCACGTATGGACTCGAACCAGAATAAAACCCTTCATTTTATTAAAATGGCTGTAAAAGTTTTAAACTACAACTCAGAGTTGTCTGAACGACAGAAATCAGCTCAAGGTACAGTGTAGCGTTAGTTGTGCTAGTTGATGCGTTCTCTGCGGAGTGCAGACTGATTTGCTCTCGCGAGTCATGTGACCAAATCGCAGCCTTTGCGATTAGGAAATCGCGTTTTAACATATCGCGATATCGCAAATGCAATTAATCGTTCAGCCCTACTAACAAACAAGGTGAACAAGAATTGACTTTAGATAGCCCTAGTCTGATGTGATTCAACAGGACTTTAGGAGGAAATAGTGTTGAGATTAATAATAACATGTCACTTTCTGTGAAGCTTGCAGATTTGTATTCTCAGAAGTTTAATAAATGCTGTTAAGTGCACTAAATTTGATTTTTTCATTGAAAAGTTTATTTGACAGTTTATTTTCTTACCCGTTTCGTTTATTTAATGTATTTTTCATACATTATTTATACAATATACAGTATGTTTTTACATTATACATTTGTAATTGAAGTATACAAATGTAGATTGGTGAAGTGTTCAATAAATGTTTTTGTTGAGAAATTCTGTGTATATTAGTGTTACATTTTATCTTTCAAATAGAGGTTTAAAAACAAGCACGTATCGGCCAAATATCGGCCAAAATAAATAGGCAGCATTTATCAGCCATCGGCTGACCCTGATTTCTAAAGATCGGCATCAGCCAGAGAAAACCCATATCGGTCGACCTCTAATTGCTTTGTGTTTGTGTGCATTGATGCATTTGTAGGTCATGTGCTGGTCCATCCAACCATACGTTGCATGAATTCACTGTCGGGTCATTACTGTCCAAGTCCATGCCAGGTTGAGCAAAAAATGGTTCTAAGCAATACAAAATAAGTCAAGCGTTAAGTTTGCATAGGCTTCATTATGCATTCAGTGGCACTAGGTTTGTAAAAAGCAGCACACAGCGAGCAGGAGGCATTCATCTGTCTGAATTGCCTGTGTAAAAAAAAAGAGTCACATTTAGCATATTTTTTAAAACAAATTTGGAGTGAGTAGAGCTCATGGTGCCAGTCTTAGAACAGTTCCATTATTATTTATTGAAATGAAATATGTGTTTGTGTGTGTGTGTGTGTGAGAGAGAGAGAGAGAGAGAGAGAGAGAGAGAGAGAGAGAGAGAGAGAGAGAGAGAGAGAGAGAGAGAGAGAGAGAGAGAGAGAGAGAGAGAGAGAGAGAGAGAGAGAGAGAGAGAGAGAGAGAGAGAGAGAGAGAGAGAGAGAGAGAGAGAGAGAGAGAGAGAGAGAGAGAGAGAGAGAGAGAGAGCATGGGAGCAGTGTGTAGGAGCTGTCCATAGCCTGGTACTGACAACCAACCAATAACATTAATCTTCTGATGTCGGCTGACGGAGCATTAGCCAATCACATTGCAGCTGACCTATGCTGACTTCTCTCCTGCTCATGTAGCAGAGGATGTCAGACTGGGCCACAGAGGATGTCAGACTGGGCCAGTGCACATTGCTGATAGAAAATGGGATTTGATAGGTTATTTATTACATTCAAAATGTTCAGGGAGGAACTGACTAAGCTTGGCATGTTTTTATGACTTAAGGGTGAGACAGAGAAAGAATAAAAGCAAATAAAAATAGGCAAGCCTCATGCAAAATAGAAATAAAATGAAGATGTTTGATGGTTACTTCAGTAGTTGAGCACTTGAAAACCAAGTGCAATGTTCTTTCACCATGAAGTGACTTAGAACACAGACTTGCATACCACACTTTTATTTATTTATTTATGGGGCCTGGGGTCAAGCATCTTTAGCAAACCTCTACTAGGGTCTGGAATTAACATCAACTAAGCCAATTCAGTGTTTCCTTTAGGATTTTTTTTTAGCAGTGGGGGCAGGTCTGTTCGAACAACAACCCCCTGTTCGTTTAATAGTCTACTCTGGACTCTGGACGGGCCCAATAACCTCTGAATAGTGCTACTTGTTGTTAAATTGCAATGTGAGCGGCTGTAGGCGCCGATTTATGTTTTCCTCTGTGGGTGCTCACGGGCGCACGCCCTTCAAAAAAAAAGTAGTCAAAAAATGTTTGCATTTCAGAACCTTAGGAAATGGACAGTGGCCGACACGAACGCACACACCTATTAACTCGATAATAAAGCCGTAAAGTAGGCTATCTTTCAACTCAGGACAGCGCCACTTCTCACAAATACAGTGGGTGGGTGCTCAGTATTTTCCGGCGCCTATGTGAGCGGCAGCTGACGGGGGGTGCATTATGTCGGCAGGATAATTTAAAAGTGTCTGCCCTATTTCTGATACCGTGGCGGCAGAAATTTTGCCATGGCGGGCCGCCACTACAAAATCAACATAGAGGAAACACTGCAGTTGCAAATGCCAATCAAATTAGTTTTGGGCTGACAATGGGTTGCTTAGCATGTGTGTTAAGATGGAATTGTTTCTGATTATTTTTTATGAATTCCACTTCTGGTTCAATTTTTGTGACATTATTTGAATGTAAACATCATAAATGTGCACTGATTTAGGTCCAAGTTTAGTAGGTCTTAGCTACTGTTGCACAACAATCAGTGATGTGACAGCAGGTGTTGTACCTTTTTCACTGCTGTTGAGAAACATGCCTGCAGTGACATTGCTGATTGAGGTGAGGCCAGAATTGCAACATGCTTTTATGTCTAAACCAGTGTTCAGCATTCAGTATTGTAAGTGAACAACTGAACACACCCCATGAGAGCTATTAAAAAAAGGTCCAACCAGATATGCCGGTTGTAGTAGTCTGTAACATAAAAACCCATCACTACGAAGACCGAGCTGAAGGAGGTGGAGCATCTGTGTTGATAAATGATGCTCATGAAAACTATTCAGACCTCAAAGGTAAGACAAATTGTTTAAGTTTGGATATTGCCAGAAATTAAATTTAAAAAAAAATCTATGCATTGGAACTCGTACTTGTTTCAAGGGGGTCATGAAAGTTGAGAGGGTGATGCGTTACTTGTGCACCTAAAAGAGTGATTCAATCTGATGCCTTAGACTGTTTGTATTGAGGACTAGGGATATTGTAGTGATGAATAGCTCCCACTTTCTATCCAGCATTTTTAACTTATATAACTTCGTGACGGTTTGGACTCAATTTGACTTACAGTGCATTCAATTCTTTGCCGTGTGTTGTACATGCTTATCTCATAGTGTTGATGATGAAACCATACATTGTTCAGCCCTGGATATAACACAAGCCAACTAGTGGCTGATTTGGGTAGATAATCCATTTTAGCATTAATATCAGTGCCTGTAGGGTAGCTAGGTGAAAAAGCTGCAGACTACTACTGCTCTTACTGCACTCCAACTGATACTGTTGCATTTATTGAATTGTATATTATTATTGTCAAAGGAGGAAAAACTTCTATTCACTTGATTGCCTTTCATATATTTATAATTTGAGCTGTTAAATGAGCTAAGAATCAATGTGCTTTGTTGAGCAGAAGTCCATCTCATATTATTATGTTAAAGAATCCAATTAATATGCTGTTCTTAGTGTAGCCTCAGGTGTTTTTACTTTTCATCACTTTTAGGGGTGATACATGCAAAGCAATATGTTTGTGTTTTTGAAAGGAATTTTCTGTACAGACTAAGTCCTTGGCTATAGAAATGCATGTGTTTTAAAACGGACACAGTGAGAAATCTTTGGACATATACTGTGCATACATTGTTCTGCAGGGATGAATGGAGACTGGTACACTGATCTAATGTGTTCCCGTGAGACTGGCAGCGGCAGCTCAGAGTTGTGAAGCAAGGATGATTAAGCGGCCAGTTGTCAGAAAACTAGGAAGAGGAAGGAGTGGACATGGACCTAGATGCTGTTGTTTAGCAACATGCATGTGATACTGTGTGATGGGTGAAACCTACTGCAGTTCCAAAGTGGCCTGTTGTGTTTTTAAGATTATTTGCAGTTTGGCCATACTGTCCGGAAGAGAATACTGTTACCTTTCTGTTATACAGACATATTTAACCTGCTGACTCACTCTGTACTCCCACAGATGTCATCATTCTCCATTACCATGCAGGTTGCTTGGAATCTGCGTTCTCTGTTTTTGAAAAGGCTCTGGGGTAGATAGCATCGCTACGGGTCTCTGCACTTTTGATGGATCTCTGGTGGTTTACTCTGGACTGATGGCAAAGGATGCAGAGCCTGAGAATGCTTCAGTGAAAATGCAACAGTGATAATGACCAATGAGATCTTTGTTGTGGTCTGTTTTGTGTATTTTTGTCTGTTAATGTCTTCCCACTGTTTATATGATTCAGCTGCCCTATGAGGGATATGGCAATGTTGTTCAGAAGTATCATAGCTCACTGACTAGTCTTAAAGGTCAGGTTCCTATGGTACTTGATAAGTTGAGGAGATAAGTCTCTTCCTTCCAAGTCTCATGTTACTTATTCAGTCCAAGAGCAGTACAGCCTGATGATGATGGCCAATAGATACCCCCATCTTAAATTAAGCATCAGGGTATCATTTCTGTGGTCATTAGATAACCAGTTACCTTTCTTCTGTAGTTAAAGATTTGGTTGAAAATATATATATATTTTTTTTATTTGAAGAATTTAGTTCTAAATAGTGGCTTGCACTCAACAGAAATAGGGGAATAATACATTTCTAGATGCCAGCATCACAGGCATGCAACTAACAAAATATGCATAATTCAAAGCCACAGTGCAGAAGATGTGGAAGAGGTGGTTGTAAGTAATTAGATGTTTATTCAAGAATGTATTATTCAGGTGTCAATAGGGTTGGGTACCGAAACGCGGTGCCAATAGGGCACCGGTTCCGACGTAAACGGTAGTATCGAATAAGAACGAAAATTTAAAAAAAAAAAAAATTCAGAAGCATCGCTGCACGGGACGCTATGTTACCATTAGCTACTAGCTGGATTAAACACAATGGTTAAAATGCTGACGGCTTACGTTAAGTGGTGTAAAGTGTGACTGCATTTCCCTGTAGAGGATTCCAACAGCGGGACGTAACGGTCTGACTGCACCTGCCGTTGTCAGAAAAACAACACAGACGGTGCAGTGCGTTCACTTGAAACTCGCCAGCCTTGTGGTGCATTTTAAGTTAATGTAAAATACCCTTTTCCCATCTGGTGCTTGTTTTTGTCGTTTACCAGCAATTTACTGGTGAAATAAGACATTGTTATAAGTTATTATTACATTATTAATCAATCATTTAATTTTGACCATATGGCCTTAGCAATAAACAAGCCGTTCTTTAATGTTGCCAACTGTCGTTTTGTGCTCCTTTTTTATATTTTATATTATATACATGCACCGGTTCAGGCACCGTTTTAAAAGTATCGATTTAGCACCGGTATCGGAAAAAAACCCAAACGAAACCCAACCCTAGGTGTCAAACTGGGGTAGCAAGTATTAGGTTATATTTTGTAGTCACACTCATCTGCCTTCTGTTTGTGTTTTATATTATTTCCTGTGCCCTGAATTTAATCTATGTCCTAACATACAAATGACCAAAGATATGTTTTTATTAGGGCTGTCAAAATAACGCGTTCATTTCGATTAATTAATCTGAGAAAAAATAACGCAGATTAATCCATTCCATATTGAGGTTTGACCCGGAGCCGTTCTAGCCACCATTCGACTGTAAAATGAAGGAGGGAGACGAGAATGTGCTGCCTGGATCATTATCTGGAACATTCACTTGTAAAAATCTTCTTCCTGCCAACCCTGGCTACCGAAATCTGGTGCCACTGATATGTCTGCACTTCTCTCTGATGCTCTGAAGACGATACAGGCAACACAAGCACCTCTGCATAGCAGCTAACGTTAGCCTACCGCTAGCTAGTTAACACTATACTCGACAGCAGCTAACGTTCGCCTACCGCTGGCTAGTAGCTGGATTAAACACGGTTACAATGCTGACAGCTAACGCTAAACGGTGTAAAGTTTGACTGTGTTTTACTGTAGAGGACTGTGACTCAACAGCGGGATGTAACAATCTGCAGCTGCCGAGCTGCCAACACAGACGGTGCGTTCAATGAAACTAGTAAACTACAGCTTCGTGGTGCATTTGAAGTTATTGTAAATGTCCTTGGTGGTTGTTTTTGTTGTTCAACAGCAATTTACTAGTGAAATAAGTTATTGTTACACATTATTATTAAATCATTTAATTTTGACCATATGGCCTTAGCAATAAACAAGCCGTTCTTTAATGTCACCAACTGTTGGTTAGTACCCTTTGTTTTCTTTTCTTTTTTTTTACTTTTATTTGCTAAATATTACTTCCTAAGTCAAATGTGACCACTCCAAACCAAAGAAAATGAAAGCAAACAACATTTAGTATTTATTTCCTAGTGCATTTGAGAGGTTCCTCTTGATGGCCGTACATTTAAATCTAACAAGGTCTTGTTTCAGCATGCTGCTGCCATTTTAACAAGAGCAGCACATGATGATACTGATCATTTCTGACCATGTTAACCCAGAGTTCACCCCAGGCTTGAAGTTTGCGAGGCTGTTCGCCTTCTCACGACTGGTGAGATGAAGATGTAGGCTGGCTCCTTAGGAATTAAGGTCTGCCTAGAGTGTCACTGTTTCTGGTTTCACTTTTAGATTTCATCAGGCTGTCAAGGAAAATCTTAGATGCAAGCAAAGGAAAGAGCAGTTCATTGTACAGTCTATTGTATATTGTATCCATTGAGTTACTATGCATATACATTTTTGCATGATTTAAAAAAATATATTTAAAAAACTGCATTGTTGATAGCTGTCTTATTCACTGCCTGAGCAATTATTGCATCTTTTCTTGGCATGTTATCTCCATCAACTTTCTATCACTGAAATAGCATGCCTTGCATAATTGCATTACTGCCCTCTGCAGTTCCAGGAATGTGGACTGGGTCACCCTTGTGCTTCACTGTGTACATGTATGCCATTATTAGGTGCTAGTAGAGCACAAGATAGCAACAAAATTGGCACCCGTTCATCAAAACATTAGCACCACCTTTAGTCACACATTTTTCTGTGTACTGTTGTCTGAGATGGTTGGACAGACAGAGACACAGCTTGATCCACAGCCTGTGAGTGTAGTCAAGGAATGTTGTGGCTTAAAATATTTAATCGCACGATTGTCCATAGTTAACGATGTCTATAAATTGATTGTGCATTACAGGGTTGAGGTTATACAAGAATTATTACACAACAAAACCAGGCGAACCAAAGATTGGAAAAAATGGCTTGGGGTTGAAGAACAGAGGGTTAAAATAAGCATGACTCAAGATGTTCTTAAGCACTTAACAGGCTGAAATAATTACCACTCAACTAAAGAACTCTTCTGTTGCCTGAATAGATACATTTTCCCTTCATGTAGGCTACTAATTGCAGAATGAACTGGGACTGGTGGGTGTGTTACTAACTGGATTACAAATGGGTGCTTTGGTGCTTCCTGGATGGGAAATTATTCTGCAATAGCTAGGTCTTACTTGGTCTTATTTAGTGGTTTGCAGCTAATGCTACACGGTGCCACAGTAACTCTGGTTGCCTTCCCACTGTTTTAGATACAGTGTCAGGGAATAGAGTTACACCTCCTGAACTGGGTGCATTTGTGCGGCATACATACATACACACACTTTTGTTGTGGATACAGTTGCATGTAACGCTGTAAACACACACAATTTGGTAAGACAGTTAGACACCAGCTCAATGGCACAGGCGTACAGAGTCATCCTCAGCCTGCAAACTCAGGATTACGTAACGGGTAAAGTCTCCTGGACCAGCTAATGCAGATCCAAGTTTCACGACAGGTTATCCAGCAGCTTTGTACAACATTGCGAGTGGGGGAGGGCAGGTGCTACACAACCAACATCCTTATTATATTACGATCTGTACTACATAGTCCATATGCAGTAGATACACAGACTACCTAAAACCACAAGGATACACACATATTGTGATAAACTGTGAACAGTAATTTAAGATGATGTCTATACCTGCTGTACAATTGTGTATGGGATCTGATGCCTTTTCTCAGTGGCAGTTGGTCTGGAAATCTTGTTGTGAACCTTTGTTGGGCTAGAGTGGCTTTGTAACTTTGCTTTTTACTCTGTCAGATATGAACACCTTTTTTATTTTTATATATCAGATATTCAGCATGATTTGGCAACGGAGCATACTGGACCAATGCCCAGCGTCACACCCTTTTGATAACAAGCACACATGGGAGAAAGACATGTCATACCTACCTAACTGAGCAGCTCTTCTGATACTTTAATTTGACTTACTCATTGTCCTGGTTACACATAATGATCGTGGTCTTTTTAGTCATTGGTTTTATTGTAAACTAATACTTTACTCATTACATTGTTCATGGAAATACGTTATATCTGATCCTAACCACACCAGTACAAACGGTATATGATTCAAAATTATGTTTTGATCCTGAATTAAGCTTTCGGTGCACAAACACTTTGAACATGTAGATCTTATGCAGTGGATCTGGGACACCTATACTTTTTACACTGCTGCTTACTTTTATTATTTCTCAAAAGAGCTCTGATGTTGTGGTTGTTCCATTTGTGCTGCCTGGTCCACTTTGACAACGAGCAGAGTCTAACATTTTGCCACACCCCTCTCTATATATTGTTCTGTGTAGACATAAGTCAGGTTCAGAAGTGGTGGTTGCCACATCCAGCTTTGTTTTTTTTTTCAATTATTAGTTTTGTCATTAAAATATCATTGGTAAAATATTTTAAGGCTTCTTCCATCTTATGTCTCAACTCAAAATCAATAGATCAACGTCAAGTTTCCTCTCAAGTTTTTGCTTCTTTATTAGTTTCTGGGTTATGTTGTAGACATTATTTGCTAAGTGAACTGAAGGAAGATGGGAGAAATACATATACACTGTAAATCCTGACTATAGCCAGAGTTGCTAGTAGAGCTTAGATCGGCCCAAAAAATCAAGCCCGAACCTGCCCGAGCACGTTGTGTCCGAGCCCGGCCCGGCCCGAAACATTAACTGTAATTATGAGCCCGAGCCCGATTTAAACCCGACACTTTTTTAATACGTGGGCCGTTATAACTGACGTTCTCAACTACAATTCAGAGTTGTTTGAACTGCAGAAATCTGTTTAGAATAATACAACAAGGACGAAGCATGTAAACTGTGCTGTTTGTTTAGAATGGAACGGATCGCAAGTGGATCCGAATGAAGAAACGTAAAAAAAAAAAAAAAAAGAAATGAATGAATGATGAACAACATATTGTTGTCACTGCCCACGACTTGTTTAAACTGCTTCCATACCTCCGACTTTCCTCCACACTTGCTCAAAGTTAATTCTCCTGTTTTTCTTTTTTTCTTTACATCTTCAAGCTCCCGGTGTGATGCGTGCGAGAGGAGGAGACTCCGCGCATGACACATTTTGTAACTGCCTAACTTTTGTACACATTTGTTACTTTTATATAGCCTATATATATATTTATAATATTTCTGATTATGGCATAGCCATCTCCCCACCCAAATAGGATAATAAGGTAATGGATAAAAAAAAAAAAAAATTGCTTGATCAAGGGTCTGGCCCAGGCACGGGCTGGCCCGGGCCAGGCGCGGGCTGGCCCGGGCCCGGGCCGGCCCGAGGATGTGGCAGAAAATAACGGCCCGAGCCCGACCGGACCTCGGGTCGGGCTCGGGTCGGGCTCGGGCTTGAAACGAGAATCTAAACTCTAGTTGCTAGCAGAGCTTGTCTACAGATCAAACTTTTAGCTATTCTTCAAAAACCTTTTATAATAAGTACAAAATAAATAAATCGTATTATCGGGACTTCACATCATTTGTCAGTTTGTCAAAGCAGTGATACTTATTTTGGCCCTTGGATCATTCAAAATGTATAGCTTATATTTTGGATTTTATTTTGAAAAACATTCAGTTGATTGTATCATTTCTTGGGTGAATCTGCATTCTGAAGTTCAGGGCTAGAGCTGTAGGGGCATCGTGAAGCATTCAAGGGATGATGTGAATTCACACTGTCTCAAATAAATTCCTGTGACCGCAGACATAGCTTGGCTGCAGCTGGCACTTCAGATCCTTTGCAAAGACAACAGCAGCACCTCCCCCACCACCATGAACCAAGACCATGCCCTTGGGTTTCTTTAGCATTTTATTATTTTTTGACCGTGTAATCCAGGGGCGTTTCTAGGACTGGAGGAGGTTGGAAGCTTAGTCCGGACCCGTTTAAATAAACTGAATGCAATGCAAAACGGCGATTGCCCAGCTTGTTTATAGCCAGTGTATGTTAATTTCAGCTGCCCAGTTTGCAGATGTTAGTTGGCACCAACATTTGGCCTAATCATAACTGGCCTGGCAACCCAAAGGCCAGGTTTTTTTGTTGTTGCAGATTTATGTGGTGACTTATGATGCGGGGGTCTGGGGGTTCCTCCCCCAGAACATTTTGTGCATTAAACACTTCATTTCCTGCATGATGGTGAATTTTTATGCACCTATTTCTACATTTTTTTCTGCATCAATTTATGCTGAAAATATCTTTATGTAAAGGGAAACATATATTACAATCCAAATATACAGTAAAAACACAATAGAATATATTGCAGTAAGGCTCTCAGGCATTCTGTATTGCTTTCAACTATTTATTCTCCTGTAGATCGACTTTTCTAATTCTATCTGAGTCAGCACACATTGAGCCTAGGCATCATTTACTCCTCCCTCCTCTCTCTTCCATCTTTTGTTGGAGAATTCACCTCCTTAAATGTGCAAATGACAATTATTCACCTCAATGATACATTCATTAATTTTAATTAATTAATAAACCCCTGGACTGTAATATTTCAGATGTTTGAGCAAGATTTCTGCTCATGTTCAAAACTTTGTGCACATTCAAAATATATCCCATCTGTGCTCTCTGACATTTGGAGGAGTCGTGATATTTTGTGGTCACAATATTTCAGAAAATAATTTACCTCAGGGGTGTGATTCTTCCGGATAATTCCGGAAATCCGGCTTTTCTGACCTGAAAATGAAGCTCTCGTAAATCATGCAAATCCGCTTTTTTTTTCTTTTTTTTTTGGGGGGGGGGTGTCGCAAGGCACAGGTCGGGGGTATTGGTAAACATACTCTGACTCATGTCTTCATATCACTCCGCAAGTGGTCCATTAATTTGTCACGATGTAACTTCATTCAAAGCAGAGCTTCACCAAAGAGCCTGCAATCGTTGCGGAAGGTTATTTGAATAAGAATTTTGGACGTGTGGGGGCGAACTATCTTCTTAGCTGAAGCCGACAACGGGACAATATTGTTGCATGTTGGCAATGCAAGCTGAAGCGATGTAGCAGATGACGTTGAGAAGTTGCAGTGAGGAATATTTTAGGAGCACCATTTTGGGCAGTGCAGAAAGGTAGTGGCCCACACTAACTTAGTGTTGAGCCGGGAAACATTGCTAAAAGAGCTCTACAGTGAAAAGATGTGCTGGGCGAGCCGTCAGTCGGTCGAAGCTAACAGAAGCTAGCTGGCGTAAGCTGACAGCTGACCAACGCTACCAAGTGATCGGCGGAGACAGGGAGTACATGTATTTGAAAGAGTCCGGCAGTTGTGGTAGACGAAGTCGGGATATTGGATGGAGAGTCCACTGAAGTCCACTGCGGTCTGAAGGGCTAATCCTCGCTAGATCACTAGCTAGTCGGGAGGTTGACAGCTAACGTTAGCCAGCTGAAGCTAACAGTCGATCGATGGTGAGTAACGTACATTACACAGGCTGGCAGCAGCACAGAGGGGGGGGGTAGAAAGGTGTTGAGAATGACCAACACCTAATCTTAAACTTAGTGTAGCTACTTAATTTGCTACGACCCGATCAGAGGTTACTTAAATTGGGACGTTCAGTCAAAATCAATCATGTCACCTTCAAACGGGATCTCCGTTTGCAGGGTTCAGGCTGGACCCTCCCGGTGATCATGCTGCTCTGGGGGACCGGCTGTACAGTGAGAAGCCGCTGCTGACGGGCGCAGAGCTCTGCCGGAACTCCGACTGCTGTCTGTCCGCGCGGCCGTCTGACGGCATCAGTATTAAATTGAGACAGTTTCATTACCCGTTAAAAACGTCTCGCGTTAAATAGTAGTCTAATTCGGTACAATTGGTTTTAACGCCTGATGCAAAGTGTAGGCCTATTACACATGAAAACCCTGAACAAGCAGCGTCGCTCTGCTCTGTCTTTCTGCTGTGCCCCATTCACGTAGTAGTTTTACACTATGTAGATTAAACTCTGCAATTAATCCGCGGTTCACATGTATGTATGAACTGTGGTGGTCCGTTACACTCTAGGCTATATTCAACATCACTGATTAAGTAGCCTAAGTCAATCCAACAAACAACTGGACTTTAGGGTCAAGTGTTGTTGTATCCGGCCCATGTCCTGGATGTGAAAGCCTCCTTACTGGACTACTGAATATAATAATATTCCATTATATTTTGTATTTTAAATTGTTACCTGCCACCAGAATTTTGTGATTTCCTGGGGGAGGACACCCAGACCCCCTCCCCCTGCTTTGTGTGTTCCCGCAAAGACAAATTCTGAGCAAGGAAAAACCCTGAAGTATAATCACAGACAGCCATAAAAAACATTTAAATTGCAGAGTTAGTTATAACTTAATATGTACAGTGTCAACAGAGAAACACGGACAATTGAACAGACAGTGACAACATACATACTACATACCTACATACTGTAGAGAATGACAGTAACAGCATACAAACGGCATAAATAAAAATTTGTTATAAACGTGTGCTCTTTAAAAAGTAGAAAGCATTGTTTGCCAGTTACATTAAATGTTTAAAAATCCGTAAATGTCCGTGGGTGGGGCTGCATGGGCGTGGTAATGTGGGCTGGTGTGGGTGGGTGTGGGTGTGAGTGTGGTAGTAAGGAGAGAGAATAGGAGAAGGAAGTTTGTGTGAGGTGGACCTGGTCACCACAGACCCAAATCTTCTCAGCTGTTGCTACTGTCATATGCTGCACTGTCTCTTCATGTGGCACTATTATTTATATTATAACAAGGTAATGCAATGTGTGATCAAGTGATGACTGATTAACAGTAATGTAAATGCTAAATGCCCTAATACCTACATATCATGTAAGACTCAATTTCTCCATTTCTTTGCACAAAACTCTCCAGAAAGTGCCATTTAATGGTTTATTTTTTTTTTTTAAATGAGGGGGGGAGGGGGCTGTCGCAGCGTCATGGGTGCGCCGTATATTTTCCTGCTTTTTTGTCCTTTGCCAATCACACCTATGCTACCTGCACCATAGTCTGCTGTGCATTACGTGATTGCTCTGCTGATATGGTAGATCTCAGACCTTTTGACAGACCCAGAGCCCCGTTTGAGACTCAGGTCTCAGAATGAGAGAAAGTTCAGGGAAGTGGCTGTACGCTGCTCTACATCGGAGGTGTCGCATCTGTGCTCCGTGTATTCCTGCCGCAGCATGAGTGCGTCTATTATAAACCTGAAGCTGCACAGACCACGGAATGCGCGCTGCTCAGAGTAGAGACGGTTGCTAGGTGATAGCAACAAATACGGCATGATGGTCGGACCCCGCACGTAGCTGCCCGTTCTATTTGCCTCGGAAAAATAAACTGGATAAAGTTACAGTTCTACAATGAGTTCTACAAAAAAAATGTAAGAACTGCGAGTGCCTTGGAAAATACTTTTTCTTAATTTGCATGTGGCATTCTAGGGCTTTTTTTTTATTATATTATACTTGTTTTTGTAAAAAATTAAAATAAAATAAGAGAGAAAGAGAGCGAGAGATCGGAGGCTGTTCATAAAATATTCGGGGCTGTAGCCGGGGACGCCCAGGCCTAAGGACTCCTCTGGTGTAATCCATCTTTTAAACATAACGCAGTAGGCCATGCACATCGTCACCTCTGGCTTAGTCTACTTGTTTAAGATGATGATACAACGTGGAGAACAAGACAGAAAATTCCTCCAAACCTTTGTGTTCGGGCTGGATCATAAAAAAAAACATAGATTGCAACAATCATTGAGGTAGTTTTTGATACTGATATTATCGTTGAGAAACAAAGACATAATAAGGGCACATTATCTTCCAAAATAATAACCAAATAATAACATGAATAACAGCTTTGGTCAGTTTAGAAAACATTTTTAATGAACAGGTATATTTCAGAGGGTGTGTATTGTAAATAAGGTCTTTTAGTGAAAGTTAAAGAAGGTGGTTGAGGATATGATTGCTGGAGTTTAAGTTTACCAACTTGCAGAGCCTTTGCGCTTTAAGCTTATGACGTGGTGACATCAGTTTTGGCTCGCACACCCTCGCGCCTGGGACACTATAACGAGCATACACCTCGCTTATTAAAGAGGAGAACCGTTGAAGCATTTTTGAAAACAACTAAGATGGTTGCAGCTGATGTGGAACTTTCTGTTAAAGTACTGTTTTCAATATTTTGATGGCAAAATCGGCAAAACACTTGTTCACAGACATTTTTATGCTACACCATCACCAGCATCCAGAGGTATTTTGGTCTATGGCCCCTTGGAACTCAAACTCGAAAATAAACTAAGAGGTTCCAGAATGATTCGCATTTGCGATTTAGTCTGCCGTTATCAGACTATAATCACAGCTCAGGCCATACATCACTCTGACCTTTGACCTTTCAGCTTTGACGGCAGGACACTATAGGGGAATGCTAAGATTGTTGATCCTCTCCAGCCCAACCGGCCTCACTACAGAATGTGAGCCACTGTGTATTCAGTGTTGGCTCTGTTCTCCCCTCCTTCGTGTGAAGTTGAGAAACAGTGATGCCATTCTGCAGTCCAACCGTCTTGTCATTCTCTGAAAGCTACTTGGACTGGAATGCTTTGTCCTTTGTTTTGTGGAGGTGGCCTAAATCAGTCTGTGGGCTTCCTGCAAGAACAGAAAAGTGGCATCTTTCACTTTCAGAATACTGAGTCACAATGAAGTCTATTATGTTAAACAACTGTTATTGTACTTTTGTTCCTGTCTTTGTTGACCTGCCTTGTTGTTGGTTACTATTATTGATAGCAATAGTTTAGGATTCCCATTCTGAGCATCATTTTCCTTTCAGTGATAAACAGCTGAGAAAAAAAATTCTTGAAATGTACAGCTTTTCATATTTGAAATGTATTGGAAAGACAGGTGGGAAGTAGGGCTGCCCCAAGCCAATCTGCAGGATTGGTGTCAGGTAGATCTTGATATTTTATATAATATATATAATATATTAATATATAATTATAAATATATTTTTATAATTGATATTCAGCTTAACATGACTTACGCTCTTACAGTATATGGCTGCCACTACAACAATATTACAAACTAGAACCTCAAAAATGACCACCAGGTTGAGTAAATGTTTCTGTGACACAGACTCAACCAAAACAGAACACTAACGAAAGTTTTTTTTTCTGTTCTATATTGTCCACTCCCTGCATATCACACAGCCACATTTGAAGTTTTTTTTAAGTGGCTAAGCAAACTGCACACTTTTTTTTTTTTTTTCTCGCTTTTTTGCCTGGCTACACACCTGATCAGCAAAACAAAGTGCTGTTGTTGCTGTGTAGCCTACTGCTCAAGTTGCAAAACAGAATGGATTGCTGTTTCCAGGTTGCATATGTCACGCTTCTATGAGAAATGTTTGCATTTGTAGTGGTGTGGGTTGTGCACAGAGCATTTGAGTTGTATACCAGTGTGCTACTATACTTTCTATTACTAAGAGAGTTGTCCCTGAATAGATGGTCCTATCCAGAGGGAAGAGGGAAGTGTGGAAATGATGCTGCCTGTGGACACGTACCTTTACTAATTACTTATTTTCCTTTTTGGCTAATGCTGATCCAAACTATTCCTCTGCTCCCTGTCCAATAGACCAAACAGTTTTTTGAAAAAAAGCTGCTCTAGATTTTGGCAGAATGCCCCAATCTTCTGTTGGTCCTACTCAGCATCCAGTCTGTCAAGTCAGACCACCTGCACTTTGCAATTGTGCTGAGCGCTGGGAAATGCTTTTTAGATTCTGTTGGGCCAGGTGGTGCTTCAGCACAAGTTCTTCACTTCACGTTGCACAGCAGGGATCTCTGACAAGTCAATTAATGTAAACAGGCATCACAGGATGGTGGGAGTTGGAACTGAATAGAAGCAATAACTGTAAACTGAAACCTAAGCATTTAGTGATTGCTGGAGCTGGCCTCAAATCATTAAATCATTACTTCGGGCATTGCTTGTGAAGTCAATACAGCTATTGTTTGTGTTCTGTACACAGTATGTTGTGCTTATTATAGTGGCACTGCTGGGAGAGGAGCAGTTAGAGAAGCAGGCTTTTGGTTGTATACATTTATTTTTAAACATAGAAAGGCAGGAGTGACCCTCACTACTCCTTTAGTAACCTTTGTGAAAATGCTTTTAACCCAAGTCCATAAAGCAGCGATAGCCAATGATGTTGCCTGTAACGTTATCAGACTTGTACGCCGTGGTACGGACAGACAAGTCTGATCTCCGATTACATGATTGTCCACCGCAGGTTGACATCGGGTTGCTTTTCTCCAAAAGTTGAGAATCAGTCTCAATTTCAAATTTCTTAAAAATAAATGGAAATACCTGCGTTTTGCCGGACTGATGACAGACGCAGTGTTTGTGAATGAATGCTCAGCCAGCGCCTCATTAAAGCATGGCATTATGCTGCACATTCCTACTTGTGCTTGTTACTTCACATTTCTCTGTTCTTGGCTGAGATGGACGACGTAGAGCTGCATAAATTAGCCAGCAGCTACCAGACATTTAGCTAACATTAGCGGCTTAATACCTACAAAACACCACCGTGAATTTCAGCCTGCATGCACGTTTAAAAAAACAACAACGAATATTTGAATCCCAAAATTGAAATTCAAATATTTGGATCCCGTCCTGCATATGAGCTTTGCACAATTTTTGCTATATTTCTGCTGTTATATCTGGTTGACTCCTCACATTGTTTGAGGTCTGTTAAGCAGCTTACTATAAGCCGCCCAGTGTTTATGTGATTGCGTGAATAATAAGCACAGCATTTCTGAAAAAGACCAGACATAATCAGCACATTAGGCTGTGTAGGTAAAGGCAATGAAAAGTCAAAAAAAGGTTAATGTTAATCTTTCCTCTGTGTTTGTGTGTTCACAGGAAGAAGTCCTTTCTCTTCTCTGCACTCTACGTGGCCTTTATCCTCGGGGGCCGCCATGTCATGAAACCGAGGGAGAAGTTTGAGTTGAGGAAGCCGCTGGTGCTATGGTCGCTCACGCTTGCTCTATTCAGGTACGAAAGCGCTAACGTTATTAAAGGGAGCAAATAAATATCACTTTTCAAACACGAAGAGTAATCCTAATTATTTAAGGGCCAACATTTTAACCAGTTAGTGGCCTTATTAAATGACATTGTGTAATCAATAAAACGTAAGCCATTCATGCCATTTACAAACATTTCTCTCACTTTACTTTTCACAAAATGGTTTCTCTGGTTCATGAAGTGGCTCAGTAGACAGACAGCTGATAGAATATCTGCATTTGTCCACATTTACTCAACTCGACATTATGCTGGTCCTTTTCCTGTGGTCTTCCTAGTTTGAGGAGTTAGTGCGGGGAATAACTTAGACTTGCTTATATATATATATATATATATATATATTTAAAAAAAAAAAAAAGTATGCATATTTGTAACATTATTTAAGGTGCAGCTGATACCGACACAACATGGCATAGACTTCACATATCAACCACAGTAACAAAATAACCACACATTTCCTGTTTTGTCTCTCTGTCCTTGTAGTATATTTGGTGCCATCCGTACTGGGAGTTACATGACGTACATCCTGATGACGAAAGGGCTTAAACAGTCAGTTTGTGACCAGAGCTTTTACAATGGGCCTGTTAGCAAGTTCTGGGCATACGCCTTTGTACTAAGTAAAGCACCAGAACTGGGTAAGTCATGGCGTTTTTATGGCATGCCTCATAATATATTGTTTCCCATAAACCATCTTTCCCAAATAAATGAACAGACCAAGTAAGGTTTTGTTATGGATTCATTTTATTGTCATATTGTCGCGCAGGAAGCTTGTGCTCTTTAGTGATGTTGCTTTCAGACAGCTAAGACTTCCCACTGCCAAATGGCAAAGGCATGTCAGTGAACTGCAATTACAATAATTAGTCATCCCTTCATTACAACTGTTTTGTTGCCACTTGTAGTAGTGTAACCCAATGGTAGACTAAACACATAGACATTAGGCATTACATACAGGTCTATAGTATGCTGCTGTACCAAATAGCATCACAAATAGCATGCTGCTGCTGACTGTTTTACCACATGCACATAGTGGTCATATAGTGTATTTAGTACTGTACATGGTCTCCACAAACCTCCCCCATGTCTTGAACAACCCAACTTCCTGTGTCATACCTGCAGGTGACACTCTCTTCATTGTCCTGAGGAAACAGAAGCTCATCTTCCTCCACTGGTACCACCACATCACCGTGCTGCTCTACTCCTGGTACTCCTACAAAGACATGGTGGCCGGCGGCGGATGGTTCATGACCATGAACTACTTGGTCCACGCTGTCATGTACTCTTATTACGCCTTGCGGGCTGCCGGCTTTAAGGTGTCGCGCAAGTTTGCCATGTTCATCACACTGACCCAGATCACCCAGATGCTGATGGGCTGTGTGGTCAACTACCTGGTGTACTCGTGGATGCAGCAGGGCCAGGAGTGTCCATCCCACATGCAGAACATTGTGTGGTCCTCCCTCATGTACCTAAGCTACTTTGTGCTCTTTGTCCAGTTCTTCTTCGAGGCCTACTTTAGCAAGTCCAAATTCTCTGCCACGGCTGTCGCCAAGAAGAGCGAATGAACAAATGCCATAAGTATGAGAAGAAGGGAAATAATGAAGAAAAAGGGAGTTAGAAATGGAAAACAGGGACCAGTGACTTGAGAGAATTTGTTAGGGTTGGGTAAGGGGATATTGAAATGAAAGATGGGTGATGGAGAGGTGGCATGGAGGCTGGGGGGGGGGGGGGGGGGGGGGTGGGGTGGGAGGGTCAAGAAGATGGCTGGTGTTTGTGCTTAAGCATTACTACTAATGTGCAGATCTAAAATGCCTCAGAACATGATATCTCCGTTGAGGGATGCTGAGGAAGCAGCGTTGCCATGATCAGAAGCCATCATCGAGTTGTCCACCTGAATTTTAAAAAGGCCCTTTTTGAATTCACCATGAATACTTTTTAAAACCTAAAATTAAACAAAAAGACAAAATTGGCAGATTAAAAAAAATCCATCTGCCACGTGCATATGTTTACTTGATATTAAAATAATTATTAATTGGTGCATATGAAGATGGATGGAGTCAGCGTTGACTATGAAGATGGATGGAGTCAGCGTTGACTTGAACCATCTGAGTATGTTTTTGTCCGTCTGTTGTCAGTGTTTGTTGGTTTGTTTTGATCTGTTTTAAGAAAAAGTTTGAAACGCTGGTGAGTGGTGGTGGTTGATGTGAACTGATGGGGTGAACGGCACTGTATCTTCTGTGTCTTATATTGCAAAATGCGATATTTTCTCAGGTGTTAGGTTATCTCTTTGTTAATATAATATGCATATCAAGACAAAGTAGACATGTTAAACATCAGCACCGGTTTACAGTATGGCTAAAACTCATCCAGTACGGCCGCATAGTTGATAAAAATACGAATGAAGCTGATTGGACTGACTGACTCAGATGATCACAGTGCTCTTAGCATGATGGGAAACAGATGTGGACAGTGCCCTGCTTCACCACTTGTCATGACCATGCAGAAGTTGCCGACCACACTTGGAAAAATGACTTGCCGTTGATTTCCAAACGCCTCTCTGTTAAAAGGGCCCCTACAAGTGATGAAAGCTTGTCTTTTGGACAGTGAAGGATTACATTGAGGACAAACATTTTTATGTTTAGCAAAAGAAAAAAAATTCAAACATGCTGTATTGACTTAAAAAAATAGTATGTATCCTTAATGGTGTCTGTTGTGCTATTGTGCATTTGCACTGTATCAATGTCAAAAACAATTGTTGCTGAACAACTTAACATATGAACAAAGAGTGCAAAAAATGTGTCATACCTGTGGTGCGTATTTTTTTTGTCTCATCTGCAACATCTTGGGTGTTGCACATACTTAGGCTAATCATTTTTTGGTGCTGAACCTGAAAAGCCATTTTAGGCACTACGTGGCACATTAGAGGCAGCAATATTGAAAGGTTAGAGGGTGATTATCACTTCCATGTCTGTTGAGTAGACAGCATTTTTGAATACTTGTCAGACTTGATTTAGTGGATCTTATGTTGCCATAATTCAATTTAAGTTGTCTACTTGCTGTCAGCTCTTAAACATATCAATGATTCCACTTTCTGGTTTCACCTAGGTTACTTAAGTCAAAGTAGATCATTGCTGGATACAATTGGTTGGTGGCAGGTATAAACAACATACTTGAGTTGGAGCTAATTGGCTCTACCAATTAACTATTTCACAGTTGGTGCTGGACCTGCATTCGAAAGTATCCACTGGACCTGACCTCCCTCTAGAGGTGTAATTGTGCAAGCAAGCTTAATCATTGAGACTACATATTCCACACTCTTTCCTGTGATTAATTGTTGGAGGCATAAGCACACCTTAAATCATGCTTGCTGGATTCTACAATAGACACCCTAGAGTGAAAACTTTTACTCAAAGAAAAAGTCCCACTTTGTACTATGTAAGCAATGTAATGTATAGTATACCAGGTAGAGAGAGAGAAAGCGATATACTAAGGCTAAGTTTATCCCAGCCCAATGTGTTCCCATGTTTAGCAGACTATTATTTAAGCAAAAATAAAAGGGAAGAAAACATGGTAGCAGGAAGCGACCGTCTCCTCTCACCTGTGGGACTACAAATAGCTGTTATTTCCGACTACCGTTTTTATTCGGTTCGAAAAGACTCAATTTAAGTTGTAAATGAGTTCAAACTCTTATTTATTGAGCAGCAGACGGAATATTTTTGTTCGGCTGGATGAAGGAGTCTTTGAGGAATCTGAAAGTGTCATACTGTAACTGGTAAGTGTTGTCAAACGACCAGCGAGGTTGTTCATAGGCGGGTTTAGCTAACTAACCTTAGCTAACACTAACTGCCCCACACGTAACTGCTAATCCCATTAGATCGTAAACAAACATTTTAAGATGTAGCTAACTCACTTCTAGGAATTGGCTAATGTAACGTTAGGGATTTTTTTTTTTTTTTTTTTTTTTTAGTTTGCAAAGGTAGGTGCAGAACGAACTTGCTTGTTGGAAAATAGATTGTGTCAACAACATGAGGCACACTCAAAACGGCATACAAATTGAGGAAAAGGAAATATTAGTGGCATAACGTTATTAATATAAATGATTCCCATTACTGCCAGTGTAACTCCAGCTTCAATGCTTTATTTTAGCATTATAAATTGTTACCAAATGTATCCCTCACATATATTATCCTTTATATTTTTAGACTATAAATCACACAATGATGTGAGAAATTTAATGGAAACAATAGTCATATAATGATATTAGGTATACTGTTAAAACAAGCAGCACTAACGCATCAATACATTTCAAGGCACACATTTCTATTGATCATAGCAGGACAACCACAGTGTGTCTAATGATAAGTGATGCATGCTTACAGCCCAGGAAGTGTCAAACCAAAATGGAATGCAGCCATTATTATTTGCTATCAGTTACATCTGTACTGCTATGACAGTTTAAAATGCATGTTGTGTAACCTTAAAAGGTCTGAATATGAGCCTTGTGAACAACGTTTCACAGACGTGACTAACAGAAATGGAAAAATGTGTCCCTGAACAAAGGGTCAAAATCAAAAGTTACAGTCAGTATCTGGTGTGGCCCAGCTGCATTAAGTACTGCAGTGCATCTCCTCATGGACTGCACCAGGTTTGCCAGTTCTTGTTGTGAGATGTTACCCCACTCTTCCACCAAGGCACCTGCAAGTTCCCGGACATTTCTGGGGGGCATGGTTCTTGCCCTTACCCTTCGATCCAACAGGTCCCAGACGTGCTCAATGGGATTGAGATCCTGGCTCTTCGCTGGCCATGGCAGAACACTAACATTCCTGCTTAATTCTTAGTAGTTGAATTTTGTTATGTTCATACAAAGTTTTACATATTGTTAAGTTGGCTGAAAATAAAAGCAGTTGAAAGTGGGAGGACGTTTCTTTTTTTGCTGAGTGTATATTTACACACACACATATATATATATATATATATATATATATATATATATATATATATGTAAATGTGTGTGTTTGTATTTATATATGTGTATATGTTAATAGCATTTGACGGTTGATGTATTTTTTAATAAGGGATTTAGACTATCAGGCAGACTTTTCAAAGTTGTTTTGTGACAGTTTTTTTAATTTTAATTGGATTTAGGCTTAGTCTGTATGTTATTTGTGTTGAATATATTGCTACTACTGCTACTAATACTGACAATATATCTTATCACAGTTTCTCAAGGTTGACTTTGAATGAAGTGGTTTTCCCTGTACACTATCGCCATCTGCTGGAACAAAGTAGGCATGACAATAAGTTCTCCCAGGTTTAATTTTATTTGGTGAAATCCAGTTGCAATTATTCTAATGATGTGCCTCCTATAATTCTCACGTTTGACTTCTCTCTGTGTTTTTGTGTGTCCTGGCTGTAAGACTGTCTGTTAGAGTGAGCATGTAAACTGCAAGAGCAACTTTATTCATCAGCCATTTATCGAAATATTGGTTTATATGAGATATATTGGTTTATATGAGGTCTGTTAAAGTATGATGGAATTCTCTCCAGGACCATATACCAAAAATCTGATTTGGTAGTATGTCTTTATTCTTAGCCATTTATTTGTATAAGATAACTATTTTACCAGACTAAAAACTAGGGGTGCATGATATATCGGCTCAATATCGTTATCGCAATATCACGTTGTGCAATATTATATCGAAAGTGTCGCGATAAGTATGCAATATTTTGTTTATATTGTGGAGCGCTGCGTCCCGTCCATTGGCTGTGTGGCAGTTGTGTTTGATTTGGAACCCGCTTGAAGCGCTATAATGATCATTTCATTGGCCAGTTACCCTGCCACTTGCACATGTTAGTACACGTCAGCGCACGGGTCCACTACGTGACAAATCCTATGTAGCGTACTACGTGCATGCATATTTCGACAGAGTGACAGTGTAAGTGAAGAAATAGATAGAGACAACTAAACAGAACAAATCAGAAAAGCGAAAGAAAAGTTGTGTCCTGTTCTCTTTATTTATTTATTTTATACTGTACAACCAGTAAAACATGTCCTGTTCTGTAGACATCGTTATTTATTTATTTATTTATTCATGTTGGACCAGTCCAATATGACTGTCAGTTGAAATAAACCTTGTGTTGTAAGAAAACTTGTTTTATTTGTTATGAATCTATTTTGATGCGTTTTCCCATAACCTTTATAATTTTACATATGTTGTATATCTATATCACAATATTCATAATCGATATCGCAATATTGCCTGAAAAGCACCTAACCCACTCAAAAAACTTAGATCTTCACCATTGGTTTCAGCTGAGTGTTTACTGTTCCATGATAGCCCTAACATCTTTCAAAAGCTTGTTCACCCTCACAAGAATGCAATAGAAACAATGAATACTTGTAAGCATTGCGTGAGAATGGCCATCATTACAATGAATGAATTAGAGTACTAAATAATAGTATCCATAAGCAGTTTCTGCTTTCGGGGTTGACTCCATATAACATGTTTTCATTATGAATATGTACTATATGGTTAGAAAGATGTGACACACAAATGCACATAAGCATCATCTGTTTGACTGGATATTTTGGAATGGATTCAAACATTTATATGTTTTTAGGTTGCAGTAAGGGTAATTCATTGACGTACATAACATTTGTATTGGCTGTCACTTAAGGGGAAGCATATTGTTATCTTTACAATTCAAATGTTCCCTGCAACTGCCCCTCAGGAGACAAAACAACCACGGGTTTGGGACATGTCCTTCTCTGTAGTGCAGTGTGCACCCATAGATTCTGGCTCATGTGTCTATGTCCAATACATGCATTAGACCCCCTCCCCTTTTGATTTCAAATCTGCCCAAATCCTTGCAAACTAGTGTTACTCTGTCCTGCTCAAGAGCTGGAGGGACCAACTACTGACCTGAAGGATCAGAGCAAAGCCTTTGAGTGGGTAGCTAATTCCCTCTTTAGCCCTCATCAGCTGTCCTCTGGGCTGGGATGGAGGCGTGAGCAGTAAAGCAAAGCTTGCCCCATCTGGCAGAAAAATACCAAGATAGCTAAAAGAGAAGCAAGGAAACTACTGTAGTTATTTGTATGTGTTTTGTGCTGTTAAAAAAAACACTTGTCCAATCTTCTCCCATTCCTGGACCATTTCAACATATACATTTAACGAACATATTTATTTACTTTGGGTAACTTTCATGTTTTTGCCTTTTCGTACTGTGTCTCTGTGATAATCCGTTGACACATTAAACCCCTCACACCACCCTTTTTATTAGATTTGTAAAGTATTCAACATCTGAAACCAAACATAAAGTTCATACATATCTACAACAAATGACTTGAGACGAACATATCACAACAAATAATACATATACAGGACTGTTGTAGTAGGCTGCGCTAGTTTTAGCTAGGTGTACCTAATAAACTGGCAACTGAGTGTATATTTATAAGAACATTTAAAGCAGTGGAACCTACAAAAAAGATAACAAACTGAGGCCCCTTGAGGCCCCTGCTACTTATAGTGTCCGTGACTCTATTGCCCCCTGTTGCCCCAATTGAGGAGTAATACAAGATAAATTGACACTGGGCCCAATTTCATCTTTACTTGAAGGCTGAACTGCTGCTGTTTAGAGTGGTGCCCTAACCTATCTGTTAGCCCTAATCGAGGGCAATATATAGATAAGTGTGTCCTGCCAGGAAAATCAATATCGATGTGGCCCCTGATGGTTTTTGAGTTAAAGTGCTTTGTTTTCTGCCATTGCCTCGAAACAAAGAGGCTGTGGGTCCTTCTATTAACAATTCCCAGTCAACCCTGAGAAGGAGTCGCAGACTGAGTCAGAGATAGAAATAGACAGACAGATGGGGTGGTGGTGGAGGGTTGCAGCATTGGTACCAACATCACTAGAGCGTTAGATTTGGTAGAGGATAGAAAAGCATCATCAATGGAGCAAGAACTTTGAAGAAGAGTGTGATTGGGTGGAACGAGACAGAGGCTATGAATGGCCGAAATAATCTTTCAATTCTAAGAAAATAATGACGTTACAAAAGTGTATTTTGCAAATAATACTGTCTGGAAAATTAGAACTGCAAAAGTTTAGTAATGGTAAGAGTTTTTATGTGTCCCTTAAACTTTGATGCCAAATGTGTTGCAGCTATTGACAAAGCACATTTTTTGGGAATATATTTTTATTGATGGAAATAAAAGCAAGCCTCATCTTGCCATTTTGTAATCACAGTTATAGTACACGGGCCGAAAGGAATACATAACCAGACAATTGAATATAGTGTGAATGAAAACTCTGGAAGGGGGTTGTGTTTTTCATACAAATATTACCATCATTTTGCTTGTTCAGATATAATAAGCCTCCTGGCTTGTTTGTATTTCTTTAAACCAATCACAACCATCCTGGGCAGCACTAAGCCCTAGATGCAGCAACGGCTAAACGTGCTAAATAGATAGTGGAGATAGAGGAAGGGACATCTGGCGCATGAAAGAAACACCGGATGTCAGGCTTTATCCCAGCAATGTACATCTGTTGAGCCAGAGTACACTGCACCCATCAAAGCCCCTCGTGGAGTTTACAATACAACACCCTTAAAGGAAAACCTCTCACATCCAACTATTCCATGAAATAAAGAACAAATGGGGGAGAACATAAAAGTGATTTCTAAACAACAAAACAAAACGCATCCCTTTATAACACAAGCCGTTATTCTATTCTGATGCTCTTCTGCACCAGCTTATTCCAAGCAATTTGAGAAGGGTGTTCAGATATTTCATAATTGGGAGGGAAAAAGTTGCATTGGTATCTCAAAGTTTATTCAGCAGATTAAACATGCGAACATATCAGTGCTCACGCTGGAAATAGTCTTTGCTTTAGTGTAAAAGTCAACACAAACCGCATTAAGCCTACAGCATTTGAAGTGAGGATTGAGATCTTTTTAGGGATGGGACCAACGTCAAGTATTCAGTGGTAGCTGAAATACAATAAATAATATTCAAAACACTCTGCGGAGTACAACTAGTTTGGTAGGCAAGCCCATCGTGAGCAAAGCAAATTCTTGTGGTGACTAAAATATCCAAAACACATTAGGTAAATTTGTGCTTTTGAGCTATATAAACAAAATTGGGTAACACTTTACTTGAAGGTATCTACATAAGAGTGACATGACACTGTCATGAACACATGACACTGTCATGACACAGTCATGACACATGAACCCTAACCCTAACTCTAACTCTAACCGAAAAAAACGAATGACACTTACTAAAAGAAGCGTTATGTCATAAATGTTTATGACATGTTTATAATGTTTATGACACGTTCATGACAGTGTCATGTCACTCTTATGTAGATACCTTCAAGTAAAGTGTAACCCAAAATTGACTTGGCTTTAAAATAAAATGTGAATTAAGTTCCTAGTGTTTATGCTAGACTAGTATTTATGCTTTTTGCTAGACCGAAATTACGTTGTTTTTCTTAAATGGCCCATGATAACTTGACAAGCGGTACTCTATTCATTAATAATGTTTTTTCAAAAGCAAGCAACAGAAGTTTTTTTTTGGTCTAAATTATGACCAGATTTTATTGTCTTTGTTTGCTTGTTTGTATATGTGATTTGTTTTCTATATTTTTGCCTTCATTATCTTTTGTAACACTTGATAATATGATACTATACTTATATCTACTTTGGAACTTTGTAAGAAAGCCATAGGCTACTGTACCTATGTATTTTACATGACATAATATATTCTGTTGTCAGCTACAGTATTAGGTAAATGTTGATGCTGGGAAGAGTTTCATTCTAAATGCTATATTTTGGAAAATGGGTCATAAAACATTTTTGCTAGGTCTTTGCTTTTAGGTTAACTTCAGTCTTAGTGTGTTAATTATTGTTTCCTTTTACCTTGCATCACTTTTGGTGGACTTTCTGCACATGACGCTCTTTTCGTTTGCTAACTAGCCAGAGTTTTTTTCTGTGTCAAACATATTGCTCTCACTACATCTTGTAATATCATTTTCTGTGCACACAATTATTTATTCTGGGTAATGTTACCAGATACTTGTGTTTACAATGGCTTTCCTGATCTGGTGTGGCATTAGTAAATTGTAGGTGTAATACAAATATAAAGATGAGCGTTGCAAACGCGATATTTGTTTATGCAAAAATGGAACAAATAACCTTTAGGTAGGTAACAACTTCTGTGGCATTTCTTTCATTTCTTAGTACATCAGCCAGATGTTAACAGTGTGCACAGTTTTAACTGTACAGCTGTGTCGGTCTCTCTGGTAATCTAGGAGGCAGGGGACTCTGGCCTGGGAGTCTGGGAGAGCAGTGGTGGCTTGATGGACGTACAAGTGTATGAGCTTGACAGTGACGGACTTGAGTGATGGACAGTGGGTTGTGTGGTCTCCATGGCAACAGTTGACACCATGGAACACTCATACCCTCTGTTGTGCTGTGACAATCTTCCCAACTCTTCAGACACAAGGTTGTTGCCTGGCAAAAAAAACATGATCATTTAGAAATTAAATTGCAAACACAATGGCACAGTTTAGTTGCAGACTTGTCTTAGTTACTTAGGAGGAAGAAAAAGCAATAAGGTCAAGACTGTCTACAAAGATGAATGCCAGGGTGTTTCTATCAGTTACAGATACCTGTTTCTGAAGAGCAGGATGGACAGACAGCTCTCCTGGGACAGCCTGTGGCAGGGATCACCATTCCTTCCACACCATTTTCTGCTACCATAGAGAACTGCAAAGTCATACAGTAAAACATTAAGACGTTTGAGTTAGAACTATCGCTCCATTTGCTATGTTGTCATGTCTACATAACACTGGCTTCTTGATCTTTTGTATTTGTTTGAGTGGAATCTTTTACAGTTAATGATGTAACGCAAATGTATTCACATTAATTTCTGGTTCTCTAAAAATCTTCCTTTAAATATGTAAATTATTTTTGACAGAGCTTGGTGATGAAAGCCTTACCTGAGGCACACTGGTTGTGGTGGTCTCTGACATGCTCTCATCTGTCACGCTGCTCTCGCTCACGCTATCCTCTGAGGGCTGTTTGTGGAAGAATTTTCTAGTTCTGCATAGAAAACAATAAGTAAACATGCAGTATTCTAATTCATTTAGAAATCACAAGGGTCCTCAAATTATCATGTAAATATTCACCGACTCGCATGGAAGTTATATGTTATAAAGTCACAGAGGTGGGGCCCTCGCAGAGAAAATACACATTCAAATTCAACATGGTAGGAAATATAAAATTGACCCGTGCTCTGCATAACCTGTAATCAGTGTAATGCCCTGCACCTTACCTGTCCTGCACACACACATAAATGTGTTAAAAATTATTTTAAAAAGTCTGTTCCGTTGACCAGAAGGGTTAACTTAATTTAAGAGAAACTACCCCAAGGGCTGTGTGTCTGTTTTTGGTACATTTGTTTGCATGCCGAGAAGCCTGAGAAGCAAGTTGTGTTTTTTTTTAGTGCTGTCAGTTATTAGCGGTGTTAACGCAAACCCATTTTAACGGCGTACATTTTTTTTATCGCAAGATTAACGTTCTTTTTGGCCTAGCAAACTTTGTACTTTTTTTTCACATGCTGTTGCAACAACTAGTAACGTTAGAAAAACTAAAACACCACACCGGATCTAGCTAGACCGGAAACAAAACAACAGGCACGCCGCACAGTAGTAGAGTAGTAGGCTAATGTTACGTTTTGAGTGGATGGTGAGCGCGAGACGACGAAATGGATGCCAATAACATTCTGAATGGAAAGTTTACTTTTAAAAAGTTGCCAATGGTTCCATTGACAAGACCAAAGTGATCTGTGTGTTTTGTTGTTGTGAACTGAGCTATCATCGCAGCACGTCCAGTCTGAAATACCACTTGATGGCCAAGCACACAGTTGATGCCAATTCTCCGCCCCCTCGTCAAAGCCATTATATTGTGTGAGAGATTATTTGCTCCAAGTGAGAATGTTAGGGTGAAATTGAACACTACAGTATGCCAATGTTGTTTTCAATAAAAAAACATTTGCACAAAGCAAGCCGATCCACTTTTCCATGTTGATAAGAGTATTAAAATGAGAAAAAATAATGGGCCAAAAAGAAATCAAGGGACATTTAGAATAGATAAAAATGTGCGATTAATTGCGATTTAACTATGACATTAATGCAATAAATCGCGATTAAATATTTTAATTGTTTGACAGCACTAGTTTTTTATTTATTTATTTTTAGCTCATTTCACTGTGTACTGTATGATACTTGTGTGTGTTGCAGCTTTTGAGTTTGGTGGTTTAGTTTCCTCTGCAAGTGCACTCGCAGTCAAGTACAAAAGGCAATTTGAGGCAGAGCTATTGGCGGTCATGTAGCGTTTCACCGGGGTCATACCTCACCGGCTCCATTTTGTAGCTGAGAAATGACCTATTTTTATGTGTAATTGCTGTAGAACAAGCTAAACCAAGCATGTAATTGAAAGCGTGCTGCTTCCACAGGGGAACCCAGACTGCAAAGGTTAGGATGTAGTAGGTGGAAGGGAGGAGTGTGCTTTGTGAGTCAAAAGAGTGGAGAATGCCAACAGCCTTGTCCATAAGCCAGCCAAACAACCGTAAAACAAATCAGCTACTTAGTGACAGCTCAGGTGGAAATAAAAGGGAGGAGGGGTCACAGTATGTAGTTTACGTATGCTCCTCTCTCAGCTACCCAGGGTTGCATGCTGCCATTCGTTCCACATGTAATCTGCTTCCCGACCCCCTTCTGTCATGCTGAGACACCTACATTACACGGCTCATGCCACCCTAGGTTTGATAGACACCTCTAAATGCTGTCAGCTCATTCATTTGCTGGAGCAGCTCCTCCCTGGCTATCTGTGCTGCCCTATGCTTCCAGTGTCCAGAAGACTGAACACAACACTTCTTATAATATACATCATTATTGCAATGCATACGTCACTGAAGTATGGATAACATAACTGTCCCCAGATCTTTTGTTAATATTTTTTTTTACCATTAGGGGGTGAAAAAGCTTACGGAAGCCACTTAAGACCATAATAGGACTTTCACATGTACATGTATCAAATTCTTTTGGGGCCATTAGTATCTTACTAGAGCCCCACGAGGTTAGTTTTGTAATACAGTTTTCTTAGGGATAAACAATAGGGGAATTTACTACAGAGCTCTTTCACTTTAAAAACAGCTATATCTTTATACATTACTTATATATTTTTTATATTTTCTATTATGTCTCTTTACTTTTCCACTGTGTTTATTGTTAGGCACCAAAAAACCCAAGACATGTATGTCCAAACTAGGAAATAAACCTTTCTGACTGTGATATGGGATATACAGTAGTTTTGAGCAAATGGTTAAAGTGGTCCTAAAGGCTGATTATAGAGCATTTTAGCAAGGACAAGATCTCATGCTTGTCCTTTCCTTCCTTGCATTTTTGAATGCCTTGACCCTCATTTACCCCTTCTCCTCCTTCTCCCCTCTCACCCGTAACAGTAGGTGACACAGGCAGCGATGGAGAGCAGGGAAACGAGGACCACCATGCAGGCCGCAATGACCACGTTCCTCCTCTTCTCCTCCTCAGCCTGCTGAAGCTCCCACCACTCCAGGTCACTGAACTGACAACGCTCCCCCACGTAGCCTGCTACACAACTGCAACAGGTGAAAAGACAAACAGCATCATTATGTAGTTCACGATCACAATCTATTATTGAGCGTCAGCGTACTTACAGTAGAAGAGTTCAACTTAGTGGGTTACATGCATGTTACAAACTTTATGTAAAGAATATCATAATGAGCAGCTGCGTTGAACACTGCAAGGGAAGAAACTACCCGTTCGCTGGAATAAAGTATCAAATTATAAGTTACAAGAGTTACATGTCTCTTGCACAGCGCTTATTAGAGCTGGGTATGTATTATATCATGCAAGATGACATCCAGTCAATGGCTTTAATCATGAAACAATAGTGACACCTACTGGTTGTCAGCTGTAGTAAATAACATGAGAGCTACTGTAAGAAGCCAGAGAGCCTGCAATGTGTGATGCAGGAGGTATTCTCATACTTTCAAACAATATTGGCATGTTGTGATGGAATTTCATTCCATGTGTTTTTGTAATGCTGCTTAAAAAGGAAAATACTTTCCAGAGATCAGATTCTCCTGATTGAGTTTCTAGTTTTGAGTTACTGCACACTATAGAGTGCAACCGATCATTGTAGACTCTTTTGAAATATAAAGAGCAGCTTATATTTAACCTCATCTACTACAGAACAGATGATCAAAGGATAACAGTTTGGGAAAGTGAGCATCATGTACTTACACACGATGTCAGTGAACTGTTAAAATTGGAGATCAGGGGTCATACTGATGGGGGAGTTATTTACTTGCAAGCATAGGACTCCATTTCAGGAAAGTAGAAGCAGACACCCTGGTACAGACAGTAGGAGTCATGGGTGGAGGGGCAGCTCTCTATTGAGTTACTGTTGTGGTGCCGGGTGGTGACATCAGCAGGGCTACCGGTTGTCACCCATGGCGATGTGGTCTCCAACTCTTGTAGATTCAGGAAATAATGTCATTACATTAGACACATATACAAACGGCACACTATTACCTTTTAGTATCTTTAATCATAGTCTGCTCTTCAGAATACTAGTCCTCCTTTGAGGTGACTCATGTAAACACTGTATTCCATGTACTGTATGATAAAAGGGATTTGATTACATCCCAATAATGTTGTTATATAATAATAATAATAATAATAATAATAATAATAATAATAATAATTTATTTGATATAGCACCTTTACAGACAGATTCACAAAGTGCTTCACACAATAAACATTTGTTAAAATACAGTAGGATCCAAAACAGAAAATAAACAAGCAAAAACAAATACAATACCAATGAAGGTAAAAGATTAGGTAACACTTTACTTGAAGGTATCTACATAAGAGTCACATGACACTGTGATGAACACATGACACTGTCATGACACAGTCATGACACATGAACCCTAACCCTAACTCTAACCCTAACTTGTCATGACAAAAACCGAATGACACTATCAACAACTTGATATATTGAGTCATACTGGATACAAGCCTCTACTCTCTCACCACTTTAAATAGTACACCTGATGATCAGTGGCGAGAGCATATACATTTATCCTGTCAAACACAGTTTTTCTAATGTTCCAATAGTGATAACCATGGTACTGAAATTGTATGTGCTGTAAATAATTGAGACACACCCTGACAAGTCTTCCCATCGCCGTGGTATCCAGAGTGGCACTTGCAGAGGTACTTCCCCAAGGCATTTTGGCATTCTGCATGTTTGTTACATTTGTGCGTTCCCTGTTTACACTCATCAATATCTGAAACAAAAGGTAAATATACCTACAATTTTTACAGTATTCTGTGTATCACAAGTTCCTGTATATATATATATATATATATATATATATATATATATATATACAGCTCATCCAGATAGCATCTATTTATATTTTTAAGCATTACGATTACAGAAAGAAGAACAATGATAAACAATTTCTCAATAACAAGGCCTACACTTCTCTGATACATTGGTGCAAGTATTATTTTTAGCTGTCAAAATAGTTGAACATGTGACCTCTTACTACTGCAGACAGACAATCTTAGCAAAGGAATTAATAATAATGTGAAGAGTTACATTTTTTAGACTTGCCTTTTAAGGCATTTTGGCTTTAGCTCCTGTCATTAATGTGTATGTTAAATATTGTGATTATCAATTCTGCTCCATTCTCAGTGCTGTTATGTATGCCAAAAATGTACAATTTAAACCCCTGCTACTGTAAGGGAGATAAAAGTGTCCCTGTATCAAATGTAATTCCATAAGCTTTCTTGAGGATATTTCACTTCATCCCAAGACACATTTGTAGTACAGGAACAGAAATACTCACCCACACACATGTGTCCATCACCTGTAAAACCTTCTAGACATAGACAGGTTGGGCTGCCAGCACTGAGCAGACACTGTGCATTTACATCACAGCGAAGCGAGTAACACTCATTCTGGTCTGACGGAGAAGGGGACACATGGAATCATGACATTTATTTAGAGTAAGACCTTGAGTGGGAAGCAGTACACACAATTTGCACTCTTTACACTGTTACCTGAAACCATCTTGTCTGTGAAGAGAGTTGGCTCACTGCCCACATCTGAGTCTAGATCAGCCGCCGCTTTATCGGTTGACAGCCCAGGTGTTGTCAGGGGTGTGCTCTCATCGTTGAAGGTTTTGTTTTTGAGAGACGTTAAATCAGTGGATTCACTGTCTCCAGATTCTACACAATAAATTCATATAGTTAACAATAAACGTTCATCATTGGTCAGTTTTACTTCATAGCTTATTCAGAAGTGTAAGATATCTCAAATCACCTGTTGTTCCATTCGAAGCATCGGCAGGCAAGCAACCTTTTCCATCAGCTGATAGGTAGAAGTGTGACAGACAGGAGCAGTGGGCCAATCCCAGTTTGCTTTCACACACCTGGGCACAACCTCCATTTAGGTAAATGCAAACGTCGGCCCCTGCAGATGAGGATGCAATATGTATAAATATAAAGCTCAATCATTCACTTTTAGGATGACTTGTTTTATTGCTGCTGGCCTACACATATCTTATCATTTATCCTAAATGCTGAACATCAGAATTTGTTTAGTCAGTGTTTAGTTTTTTTTTGCATAACTTAGTAAATACTAACACATAGAAAGCGGTGGAAAGACAAAAGAGGCTGCAGGATACATACTGTATCATAATGCACAATCTTCCAACTTGAGATCATTTTGTCATCCTTCCTTTGCTTTTTGCTTGTGCTACATGCAGTGTTTTTACCCCTTGTGTTGTCCTCGGGTCAAATATGACATCTTTTCAAAGTTTCTAAACAAAAAATATGGGTTTGTTTCAACTAAATTGCCCACAAATAACATGGATGGTTCCATACACGAAACAGGCTGTGATCATCCATCAACATATGTTCCTCTGATCTTAACTATTAGCTAAAATAATTCATAATTTCTGGGGGTTTTATCTCAAAATGTAGGCATAATTTAATATGAATTAGGTTTATTGACTATGAATTCCAAAAGTAAGTGTAAAACTAGTGGTAATAAGTTGGAATAAAGTTGGCTAAGAAGATGTAACACAGAATTGGGTGATCATTTATATTTTTTGCTTTATAAAACAGGCAAACAGACCAGGACAATTTTGACCATGGTTGATGGGAAGACAACACAAGGGTTAAACCTCTGTGTATAGTTTCTGAACAAACTAAATCTCTAAAATGAGTACCTGGTGTCTCTCTTTACCTGGTTTAGCAAGGGGATGTACCACCACGATGGATGCTGGTTGGACCATGTTGCCATGGATACGTTGCAGTTTTCTCCCAGTCCGCTTGTGCACGCTCCGCAGCTGCTGGTGCTCCTGATCAGACATCCACAACCTGTCCTCAAATACTGCCAGGTCAAAAGGCCGACCTGGAGGCATCAGAATGGAGGGAAAGAAGACTTTGAGTTCACCAAGTGTTTTCAAGGCGAGAACTATTCTATATCTTGTGTTCATATTACCTAAGGGAGTATTGTGATTGCAAGTACATTGGTTAGAGAGGGATTTCAACATATTTGAATGATGTTTCAAGGAGATGGGCAGTTAACTGGGGACATCACTGAATGAGAGAATGACTAAAAAGTGCACATTCATTTCAATTTCTTCCCCTCCTATGGCTGCTGTAGGACATCTTGAGTTTGATTTGTTTGCCTTTGCTTTACTTTGTCAGACTCAGCTCTGCTTTAGTCAGTCTAAGGCGGAGATCTTCAATAGGGGTCCGGGACCCCTAGGAGGTCCTCAGAGTTGCAGCAGGGGGGCCACCAAATTACTGATCAATGGTTTAAAAAGAAAATATGTCTGAAAATATACATTATTACTAGTAAAGTAGTAAATATTATTAGTAAAGATAAATGTTTTTTTAATGTACACAACATTGATGATAGGCTTACTGGCCTATAGCTAAGGTAGCCATCCACAGATACAGTTAAGCTTAAGGATTCACTGTGCCACATTTCAACATTAAAACATGATCTATAAATATATGAATATGCCGACAAAAAAAAATAAGTCAGTTTGGTATTGTTTGCACCATAAAAATGTATGTGTAAAGGCTTTAGTCCGCCCTACAAGTCACTGTAGGCCCAGTTTAATATGTAACACAATTTTATACAATATATGTAGTAGGGGGTCCCTGCTCCGTCTCTTTTTCAGCTAGGGGTCCTTGGCCTAAAAAACGTTGAAGACCTCTGGTCTAAGGCACACTTTGTCAGGCTTAGGTCAGCATCTACTGGACTCCGCTGTACTTTAGTAGTAGTTTTTGAAGTTTTTTTATTTCACTTAGTACCTAATGACAAGCAAGTCTGTATAGAATTGTAATCAAACTTTTTGCCAATACAGTGAACTTGTAGCCTAGAAATCTAGATGCACCCTAGCGGCAGCACATTTAATTTGCAGCCAGGGGGGTCTAGGCACTCTCCTTGGCTTGCGAGCTGGAAAAACCAAACTCTGGTCAGGCCATTCACATCTTGTATAGAGTCGGTGGGCGGGCTTATGGCTGCTGCTGCTGCTGCTGGGAACAGCGGTCTTCTGGAAGACTTGGAGTTAAGCTTTTCTTTGAGAAAAGAACAAAGAACGGCACTGAATGTCATTCTTAAGAAAGGAATATGTGTTCGGAGTTTTGCCGACCGGATACGGCAAAAGTTTAATCTATCAACTAGCTTCGCTACCTTCTTCGTTGCTCTGCCTGGTTGTAGCGCTATCCTATTGCGTGCAGAGGGAATTTGAAAGTCAACCATTTATCCCACCCCTCGGATTGAGCCCTGTCAGTAGTGAGTTCCCTGACCCAACATCTTGATGTGGGTCTGGCTTGTCAGGCTAGTGAACTTGTATATGCGTGTGTATGTGTCACACAAGCCTCACCTACTTGGTTCTCTAACAGGACCTGTCGATCTGAACCATCCAGTGCAGCAGTCTCCACCAGGCCCCTCCTCTGGTCACACCAGAACAGACGATCCTCTGTGAAATCGATGGTCAGGCCGCTTGGTGACACAAGGTTGGTGCTAGCGATTACAGCGCGGTCTTTGCCTTCCAAAGAGGCGCTTTCCACGACAGGCACGGCCCCTATATCAGTCCAGAACAACTTCCTCAAAAAGTAAAAAGAGCATTGTAAATTAGACATAGAAGATGTATTATTCACAGAACCTTAAGGTGTCACATGCTATATTCACTGCTCTTTATTGATATTGTTAATCCCTCTAGGTGAATTGCAGTTAGTTTGTAGTTTTAATTTCTGAAACTATCACAAACTATCACTATCACACATACATGCCACACTCACTTTGCCAAAGGATGAACTGCGATTCCTCTTGGTTTTTCTAGCCCTTTGCTTACAATGGTTATTCGGTTCAGTCCAACCAAGGTACTGCAGTCAACAGTTGACTGGCTGGAGGACAAAAGTATAAGTATAGTATTAGTGTAAAACAAGACAAAAACCATATCAATTCTGATAATGTTTAGCAATGTAACTGTTACTTAAATATGCTATAAAAAAACAACTCCAAAAATAGACTTTTAAACAAATTCGAGTGGGACTTTTAAACAAATTCGAGTGTGACATTTAAATTACATTTTGAGATTTAATAAAAACAAAACAGATTAACAAAAACCAAACATCAAGTGTTGTCCCCCATAAAACATTGAAAAGCAAATGTATGATATACAAATGTTCAAGTTAAATCCTCCAGCACTTAATGAAACAATCTTTTCATAAATAATCCTCAACATTTACTCTCTGCAAACACCACACACCTTTTATCTGTCCAGTACATCCTGCGATGGACCCAGTCTATCGCCAGTCCTTCTGGAGAGTCCAAACCATCAGAGACGAGAACTTCCCTCAACCCACTGTTCAAATCAACCCGCTCAATTGTCTTCTGGCTTGTACTAGCAAAGTACACCTTGAAAATGCATACAACAATATATAAAGAAATGCATTCAGTATACAAAATAGATGAGATGAGCAGGTAAAACATTCAATATGTTCTGTTTTGCTACTATAAAGTAGAAAAGATTGATTTACATTGGTGAACCCCACAGGCCATCAAATTACAGTATCTGTCCACTAGGTGTCTCTGGATGTCTGCACCAAAACCTGAATCTGCTCTTCCTAAATTCTGTTACTCCAGACTCATGACACCTTAGGGTAGTATAGTACATACTCTACTACTTTTGCTTCTATTGAAAGAAATCTGAAACAAAACAGCAATAACAGATGCTAGGAGTTTTCATCTTACATTATTCTGGACAGGGTCATAGTCCAAAGCTATGATTGTTCCTCGAGGCTCCTCCACGAGGGCTTTATCCCCAGTGCCATCAAGATTAATTTGTTTTACATCCACTAGATTGGCAACTAGTAGATAAGGTGGTGGTCCTGAAAAATAAAAATGTTACTTTATGATCAGATGTACTATAGTACATGTAAACCCACGCATGCTCTATGGTATTTTAAGACCCCAACGTCTCTTTCCAGGCAGCGCTGCGACCGTTGACTTCAAGGCACCTAACCCTAACCTTAACCCAAACCCAAACCCTAACCCTAACCATAACCATAACCATAACCATAACCATTGCCTGATCCTAGTGCCTTCCAGGCAGTGTTGGGGGTTTAAAACATCGATAAACGTGAACCCACTAGACTGTTTTTTTCTATTTTACCTTGTTATTTTTACCTTTTTTTTTTTAATAAACAGAATTGTGAAAGATTAACAGTAGAATACACCGTCAGATTAGATAGACAGAGAGTGTTTGTCTGTGTGGGCTTATCCGCCTCAGCTGACTGCTCTGCCATAGTATGACTCACCAGAGGCAATGCAGCGCTTTCCATCTTGGTGGAGCTGGTAGCCAGGCAGACAACCACACTGCCACCTAGTCGGGTTGACAGGAGTACAGAGCTGACTGCAACCCCCTCTGTCTGCAGACAAGCAGCCTGCAATGGCGACAAAACTGTGTTACACATACTCACGCAGATAAGCTTGTGTTCTTCACATAGAGGTCCTATATTCTAACACGACTCACACAGCATATTGATTTAATCCTACTTTGTATATTATTACTGGGAAGACATTTGAATGTAGTGTAGGGCACTTTCTCTTTCCTAATTTCACCCACTTCTCTTATGGCGGGACAGTAAAACTGAGGCTATGTTTTTCAAATTCTTATTCAGTTAGGCTTAATGTAGTAGAAAATATTCCATATGAATACATTATAATAACAGGGAGCTGTTCACTGTGCCACACTGGTGAATCATTGGCTACGGAATACCTCTGGAAGGTGACACATTTTAAAGAATCCAGATGATCTAGGCAGGCAAATTTAAAACTCCTAATAAAGTCTTCATTGATGATGTCTTACTCTAAGTGGATTCCATCACTTGTACAGTATGATCATTATCTTTTGGACCAACTGGTTACTGCACTGGACTGCTGTCAGACGTTTGATCCATCTGACCACTTTGATCCAACTCTTGCCTTCAAGATATTTAGATAACATAATATAATATAGTAGTTACAACATGTATTATGTTGCTCAGTTTATCAAAATGACCCAAAACCTGACACATCTTACTGTTGCACTAAATCATTCAGTGTAGAGCTTAATGTTATTAGTTCAGTTGTTTCTATTGTCATACTATATGTATATTTCTACAATAACATAATAAAAGCACTTTCAGTGGGAAGACAACCATACTCTATACATTAAACTTCAGCATTTAAACACAGGAAAGAATACTTTCTACACTGGTGTATTTGTGAAAACGTAAATACTAAATTAAAAATTAAACTAAAATGCTAATTTTCACTTCAAATAAGATAAAAACAAATAGTTTAGTCTATAAAGATATTTAAATAGAATTCTGAAAATTAGGTAGATTTTAAGTTTCAGATTAAACGGCTGATAAACTGTGACATAGTCCCTACCAGTACAGGCTTGACCATCCTCCTGCAGTAAAGATCCCTCTGGACACACACAGACAGCACCCTCGTCTGTTGTCAGGCATCCATGGCCACACTTGGTGATATTGCCTTCACATGGTATGATCTCTGAGTGTGGAAAGAAAATGTATATCTTGAAACATTTGTATCAATAATATGGTGCATTAAGGCTTGGTGAGTTGAATGAAAGATTAAAGGAAGTTAAAGAACGTCATTCAACCGGTCATTAATGGCTGTATTAACAAGATCAAAGGGATGTTACATGTTTAAGAATTGTCTAGGTTATTTTGGGGCTCAATAGTAAGTAGAATCTAACAGCCAGATGGACAACAAGCTTCTTAGTAATATCCTTTTCATGAAGTCAACCCTAACCCTATCAAAACAGATGAAAGTGTGATGAGAATGCAGTCAAAGCCTACACAGTGAGGGTGATGTGATGTTAGCTCACAGGAGTGTGGTATCTCCTGTACCTGTGAATATGGTCCAGGTGTACAGAGGCAGGCAATACAGATATGAACCTGATGTGAAATAGTTAGAGTATCTGTTGCTGTGCCTCTGACTGGTAACTTCTCCCTTTTTTATAGTCAAAGTCAAAAATGTGTCATGTCACTGAGTAGACTAAATATTAATTGAATACATTATGAGAGAACAGTTTTGTGTATAAAAATGATAAAAGAATGAGAGACAACAAGAACATATAAGGTTCTACTCTTAAATGAAAATTGACTTAACCAGATGAGGATTTGAAAAACTGCCGTTTTTAAAGAAAAAAAAAGTAAAAAAAAAAAAAATCCCATTTGTTTTTATGGAATCAAAAATAAGACATAAGCAGCTCGGCTATATCCTCCGCCATGTAATCTCTGTTGTCGGCACCATTGTTTAGCCTGCCACTTGGCTGCATATTTATTTTCTCCTGGATTTGAAGGTTGTCTGCTTGACATCTTATACACAGGCAAAGCTGTTGACCAGATATGTTTCCGATTGCAAGTGTCACCTGGTCATCTAATCTCATTGTGTCTGTGAACCATCGCTGTTCTCTTGGCCTCATAGCTGTGAGATTAGAAGAGATTAGGATGTGTCCATGTTTTACTATGTTGTGAAGTTAATCACTGTGTAGATACTATGGTATTAACTGTAACTAGAAGGAACATTAAAAGAAAAAAAAAACTTAAATAAATAACACAAAAAATAATGTCATGAAATCCTTAGTCTATATCCTTGATGTTACACGTTTCGGGATTGCTCCGGTGCCACAGGAAATTCCGCCAGATGCATGTATTTTCCGTTTCCTTCCGCTTTCTTTGTGTTGGAATTTTAAATTCGGTGGATTAATGAGGACTATTGTTGACTGCTCCTCAGATCTCTGCAGGGTAAATTGAGACAGTTGGCTAGACTATCTGTCCAATCTGAGTTTTCTCTCGCACAACTGTATTTTGCAGCAGCTCCGTGCGGAGTTTAGCGTCGCCCATGACGAATCTGATTGGTTTAATCACCAAATGCTACGTGGAGTAGCCAGACCCTCCTTCAGCGCGCTTTGGCGGAAAGTCTGGCAAAGCGAGACTACCAAATCCTTGACAAAATAAATAGGTTTTAGTAGTTTATTTGACTAAATAAAGATGACTATACATTCCCTCATTACTGCAATGCATACGTTTGTGCCAACGCATGAGATTGTCTGAGGTATCTGTTCACTAAAAACTAATTATGTTATGATGGCAGACAACAGACCTGCATTATGGCAGAGAGAAATGACCAAATACAGACTGAGGTAAATAGCTATATGAAATACCTGGATTAGTAAAATGTCTCCAAAAAATACATTTTAGTATAGCACTTTTGACAGAAAACTGGCTGCTGTCCAACAAGGCTACCAAAATATAAATTGGTCTAATCCTAAAAATAAATTGTTGAAAATATGTTTTACTAACTTTAAAATGATATCTTATCTACTTCTAACTACCTTACACAGCCCTTCAGTATCAGCACAACAAGACCTATAGTGACAAAGTGTTTTGACCCAAGTTACTTAACACACAATTGGCAGCTCACATATGTCTAGTCTAGTATGTCTAGCATATGACCCAGCCTTTTTATTGGCTCTGGAGGGTCAAAGTAGTGTCTGGGGGACAAATGCCACCTTTCATAGCACCACAAAAAGAAGGGGATCTAATCTGAAACCAGAGCTTCTTTCATTATGCTGACAAAAACAAAGCACAAGTGGTACCACTTTTTGAATAAAACCTACATTTTTCTTATCTCATAATAATGATTATTTTTTTCAATTTCTTATGCCGTCACGCTGCAGTTTCACACTGCACTTGACATAGCTTCCCGTAAAGGAAAAAAACTGCCCAAATTGAATACTACATGAATGCCAATTATTGTCAATCAAGGGGTTTAGCCAACTTATTGGTGTCAATATCATCCAGAAGTGTATTCACAGTTTTTTTTTTATTTTATTTTTTTTACTATAATTGAAAATGCATGAAGTCATTACATTGTCACCAGTGAACTATCAATCCACAATTAACAGCTAGTGCTATTTGACTTCCCTGCTACCTAGCTTTATTGCTATATAACTTCATCTGTTAATTTATTTTCTGTGTGCCATATATACAGTATAATGCCGTTATGGAATCAAACCGGAACTGAAGCTTTTAAGAAATTATAAGAGAGAATACATTAGAAAGAAAGTTGTTTATATGATCAACATAACAATGACATGTTTCCACCAGTAGCGGAGATAGCGTGAGTGCTTGGGTGCAGCCACCCCAGGGCCCCATGCCAATTAGCGGCCCCTCAAACACCACCAATCTTACATCACTTGATTGATGAGAATGGGGCCCCTCATCAAGTGACACTTTGTTGATTATTAGCTGAAGGAAGCTAATAACTGCTTATGATCACAATCCAGCTCTTCTTATCAAACGTAACAGTCACTTAACTCATTAACTCACAACAATGACAAATACCAGGCAACAAAACACTACATTCTAAGCAGACACATTAAAAAAACGAAATTCATAAAGTTACATTTGTATTTTGAACAAACGGCTTAACTTTAACAAACTTATCAGCAAATTTTAGCACAACTCTATTTACCGCCTTGCATCATGGGAATTGACCAGCCAATGAGCCATGCTATCTTTATTTTTTCACGTCATTATTTCGTTCTTGAGTCAGTTTGACATACATATATAAATATATATATATATATATATATATATATATATATATATATATATATATATATATATATATATATAAATATATATATATATATATATATATATACAGTATATACAGATGCCAATGCGGTGTCTATGTATATGGGCAGCGCAGTGAACTTTCCACTATACCTCCACATGTCTTCCTGTCTGGTAGGAGGGCATATCCTTTAGGGCAGGTACAGAAATAGGAGCCTGGGATGTTTTCACAGCCAAGAGAGCAGCCGTGGTTCCAATGGGCACATTCATTCACATCTATGGCACAAACAGACAGAAATAGTGACATAACCTTTTTATGTTATAGATGCTCTTATTTGAATGCCCTACCACACTTTACTTATACTGTATGTGTGGGCACAGGGGGAGAAAATGTTTAGGATGGGAAATAGACTGCAAATTCTGATACTCATTCAAACTTTGGTAATAAGCAGTCAATGCTGTGGCTCATTTCTGAACTAACTGGACAAAAAAAAAAAATCTTGAATGAATTTTTAATTAGTGGTAAGATACCAACCTTCACAATAAGTGCCTTGCTTACTGAGAGCAAAGCCTTCACTGCACTGGCAAGTCCCTTGCTCAGCTAGACTGGAACACACATTAACGCAATTTCCACTCTGTTCGTCGCAACCTGTTTGAAATGGTTAGCGGTAATACATTACTAAAACATTGTCATTAGAGATATATCTACTGTAAAATAAATGTAAATACAAGTAATAAAATGGAGAGAGACGCTACAGAGCAATTTAAATGTCAAAGTTAAGCTGTAACCTGGAAATGGTGATTGGGAGTCTGCCATTGGCTGGTTGAGGGGATGTACCACCTTGATATCAACTGGGGGTTTTGCCATTCGTTTTATGTTAACAGTCAGTGGCTCTCCACCAGTGTACTTGTTTACTTGTTTCATAACCCGAGATGCGGCATCAGTGTAGTACAAGTGCTCCAGAAAAACTGATATCCCCAGTGACTGAGACCTGACCAAAGAAGACAAAAACACAAATGTTTTATCCCAGTTTGCTAACAAAAATAAAATGATAGATAAATGAACGGAAAACAACAATATGCTCACTGAAGGGGCGTATCTATGATGTGCAGGACGTTCCCATTGTAATCACAAGAGGCAATGGCACTTTCTCCTTGCAGACCAAACTGAACCCAGTACAGTCTTTTATCCTCTCGGTCAATTGACAGTGCTTCCAGTTGTTCTGCTATCTTAATAAGTGTAGTTTTCATCTGTCCTGTCGCATCAGACCGCTGAATACTTGGAGTCATCCCACCAGACAGCCAAAAAAGAAACCTGCAAAATATTAGTTTTGAACAAAGAAAGGGCTTTGTAAATAAGTATTCCCAAATATCTCTATTTTTTTCTAAAGTTATTTGGTCACTTTGTGTATTTCTCAATTACAAAATAGTGCCAGTTAAGTTAGATGCTGCTACTACTAATGCCCCTGTTTGGGAATTTTGTTATTAATGCTAACATGAATGCCCCAACATCAGTAGCTTATAATCCCATTGCCTCATAGTCATATTTTAGTAGGGTTTAATAAACAACAAACTAAGTACAAAGTAATTTAAACATGCTCTAGGTATTTTATTATCATGAAGAAATATTCCTAAATGTTAATAGAAATCTTTCTCTGCCATTATTCACTTTTGCATATCCACTTGTCAATCTGCTCGACCAAAATGCAATAAAATGGTGGGCAGTACTGTGTGTGGCCTGGTAAAAACTAAACTGTCTTTGACCAGAGAGATTAGTGGTACTGTATGTGCAAGTCAGTCTGTCATTTTGCACCTCTGTGCTGGCCATGCTTGATGGAGGGAGATTAAACATTTATAGTAACACACAAACAACATGCCAGGAATCTGAACTGTGTGATAAGTTGTATAGGAACCATCCTCCCTTACTCTACGCTTAAAAAAAAGTTATATCAAAAGTGTAATGCAGAATGGATTACCTGTTAGTGGGGTCAACGTTTATACAACTGGGTTGGGTCAAGTGTCTTAAAAGAGTCCTTTCATTTTTCCCATTTATATCCATTATCTTGATTTTTCCCTTTTCTCCACTTGTCCAATATACACTGTTCCAAACCCAATCCACCGCAAGTCCCGAGATATGTTTGTCAGATGAGTACAGTTTCTGAAAAACAAACATTAAAATTACAATTGTCTTAATCAAACCTCAGACTAATGCATACTTCTCAAATCTTAAAAAATCGAAAAATAAACTTTTGATGAATTTGAATACATTTTTCAGACAACAGACTGGAATCTATTCGCGCCAGCTAAGTACCCTACAACTTTAGAGTCGTTACATAATCACCTGTCTGTGTACTCCTCTCACTGATGATTTGTAGATGACCCCAGTGTGTTTGTCAGCCCAGTAAACTCTCTCCTCTCTGAAATGAAAGTCAAGCAGGATCGAGCTTCCCACGCCAGCCACAAGCCTTCTCTGGTTCTTCCCATCGAGGTCCATCCGATGAATAGCTTTTCCATGGCCAAATATCAGGAAGGGCTGTGAGGCTTAACAAAATAAAACACCACATCTTTAATGAATCTCATGAATTTCATGCATTTGATCTCTTCAATTTGTTTGCTTTGTCTGACAGTCCAAAACCCAAATATATTGAGTTTACTGTCACATGACAAAAGAAAAGCAACAAATCCTTTCATTTGAGGAGCTGAAACCACAGAATATTTGGCATTTTTGCTTGAAAAATAGTAGCTGATTTATTTTTTTGTGGTTAGACTAACACATGAATCGACTAAACCTTGCAGCTCTAAATATTAGTAAAATACGGAGCATCTAGTCTGTAGTATTTCCCCCTTTTTTTCAACCACAGATTTTCCTTTGAATAGATGCAGGTTCCTTCCTTTCTTTATGCTTGATCTCAGTTTAACAGAATGAACCCCAGGGACAGTTAGGTAACCCTGGCAGTATTTAGCATTTCAATAGCTGTTTCTTCCCTCTTTGTGTTCGCAGTTGTTGTCAAATGAGTTAAATCTAACTTAAAAAGCCTATTCATGGCTGTATTGGGAGAAAGTTCAAGGCAGACTCAGCTGCTTCTGAATAAAACATTATCCCTTAGCAACACATCACTCATCGTTTGACTCTGACAATACTCTTCAATGAATAAAGTTGAAGGCTAAAGGCTGAAGTGGTTAGTGTTTCTGCTTTAGTACACAACATTTATACACTAAGGCTCTGATAAACCGTAATGACCAGCAAAAAAGTGGCAAAACTTCTACATTCGAAAATGGAACGAGTGGATGTCCATTCCAACATGTCAGTTGTTGGAAACACTGAGTTAGGTTTTATAATAAATAGACGTAGTTTGCTTGAGAGCCCATTCAACTTTGACAGACTGGTCTACGAGTTGAAACCAAATCTGTGTTTGCTGTCTGGATGACTACTGATAGAAGGTGCGCTGGTCTATCATGATAATAACACTGTCATGTGCAACCATGGATACCACTCTTAACTCTATGGAATGAAGAAAACAATGTGAAAACACCAGACAAACAACATAATAATGTCTGGGCTGAGGTCCCCAAGATGGCTCCTGGTGCTGAGTTGCTAGGAGGCATCCTGATGAATCATTAATTGACAAGTTCACATGGTGGTCAGCATGATTCTTGACCTAGTAAGCTCAGTTCATTGGAATTTTTGGGAAAAATGGGTAATTTTAAAACATTATTTTTAATTTTACAATTCAAAAACAAAACAAATGTAAGCCCTTTTGGATCTGTCGGCAAAGTCACACAAAAACAGTTGCTCCTAATGCATGCACAGGTAGGCAATTAATATGGACATTGATTTCCCATTTTACTTACAACATTAGGGCAGTTTGAGTGCCCATTTTGGATGCTATGTTCAGTGGGTTAACCAATGCAATCCTCTTGCTCATCAAAAGAACCATTTGATTGAGTATTTTAGCTGTGGATGAGCTGTTAAACCAGACATGTAGAGTAATGATATTGAACGCAGCTTACAGTACTTGGCCTCTAATTTCTTGCACAACCTTTAGGGTTTGGCCAACTTTGATGTTGCTCTTGTGACTAGAGATGTAGGATCATTCTTGGCACAGCATGTTGCAAAGTGGAAAAAGGCCTTGAGTCGGACAAATACATTTTGTTGGTATCTTGAGACAGCCAACGTTGCTGTTGAAGCAACAATATGTGCTGCTTCATGGTACTATTACGTAATTTTTTTTTTAAACAAAATATTTCTAGGTAATTGTAAGGCTGCTTTTCATTTACTGTACAGTAAGGTGTTGATGAGTATCCACCCTGTTAGAGTGGAGAAGAAACTAAACCAACTGATGTTTATCATGGGATATATACAAATATTACATTATTACAATTCATTATAAAACATTATAATATTTTTTACCTAACTCTGCCAATCTAGCATAACAGCGGCCATTCCGACAAGATTTTGGACATCAGCGATCACCATCTGTAAGCTTCAACTGATGTCCTTGTGGCATCCCACAAAAAACTTGGGCTCAGCCTGAGATACTCCCACTCAAGCGAAGGCCAGTTTACTCTACCTTTGCTACAATGCATTGTATTGTCTGCTTAACCAAGTTCACTTTGTCACACATATTGTAGAATGGCCAACTTTTACCCTCTGTTGCCCTACTGCTTCTTGAAATGGGGTACTTCATGTGGGAGAAACGTTTTATTTCACTTGATCACATTTTTTTTGTTTATCACTGAGCACCAGCCCAAGACAGAATAAGGGTTATATCAGTAGTTGTAATAGTAGTCAATAGTGTAAAGTCTGTTGAGGTATAATATCCGCAAAGAGCAGAGAAAGGAATGTTTGTGCAGAATGGGATATCTACCTAATTAAGTAAATAATTGAATTGTTCATCACTGAAGCAAAAGTGTATTGTTGAAAAAAAAACCACATACAAACAACAAGGTTATCTAGGTTTAGATATAATACATAGACTTCAAGTTATACTTACTCTACTTAAAATTAATAGAAGATTGATCAAATAAAATGTGCTGTACACTGAAGATTGTACATCACAAATTTGGATCACTGTGCAGTGTGGCACTCTACATGTGTATTATATGATAATATATATTCATATTGAGCATCATCAAATTTTACCATTATTTATATGTGCTTTATGAAAGTAGTTCTTCCCTGGCCAACCTGCCCTGTGATAATGTCATATTACTTACAATTTTATCAGAAGTACCAACTATACTCAGAAGATACTGTTTTGGATTGTTAAGATTGTCATCTTAACTACTTTCTTTTCCATGTGCACACAGGTACATCTACAAAAAGAGTATACTTCTGACACACATAGTTTAAGGACAAAACAACCTCATATACAGCAGAGTATCCAGTAGTCAGTACTTTACCATGAATTGGGAGTCACAGTTTAAACAGGAGAGGTGTCAATCAAACTCACCCACACAGCTGTTGTTTCTCCCTGCTCGCGACAGACGTTCATCCCAACATGCTGTACCGAGGGCCAAGGCTCCAGAGCTTTGCACCATAAAATAGATCAGCGCTGCTGTGATCGTTGCAGCCAACATAATCCTGCACTCCTTCCTGCTTTGGGAGCGACACTTGTTCACTTTTTCTCAGGCATTCCCACTATTAGCACTGGCACACAAGAATTCCCCAAAATTAAGCAACATTTGTTTATGAACTGTTGGCATCCTTGTCCAAGGGTTCAACTTAAAGAGACAGCGGAACCTTACATACCAGAAGACGTTGAACTAAAGAGAAATGTAAAACCCCAATGAAAAAGATGGAGTACTCAGAATAAAGACGGTAACACTGCCGGTGCAGTGTTCAACCAACATAACAAAAAAAACGGTGTGGGATCCTGCTCACTCCCTACTTTGGCCCCTAGGCTGCCAGTCTGTTTTGGAAGCAAAGATTGAAATTCCTGACACCCCCGTGGTAAATTTTGCACATGTTAGTCCAGCATTGGAGCAAGATCTTCTTTAAGCTGCAGTCAGTGTCTCAAGCAGAATGTGGAATATGCAAGCAATGAGGCTGGGCTGAAGAAAGGTTCCACATAATAACAACATCTTCCCCTCACCCCACCCCCTGTCCTTTCTGACAGAGTTTTTGTGTCTCTGAGAAAGAGACTGGGAGATGGATGTTGCATTTAAGGATATTAGACCGAACCCAACCTTAAAATATAAATGTATTTATTCATTGGGAAAACTAATTGACCTTTGGCATCTTTTTTTCAAACTATAACACCATTCATAAATTGCATACCCTTACAGTACGAGTGTAACTTACACATGCCACACACACAATAGACACACTGTTTTCTGTCCTGTGTGTGAACGAGGAGTCAGTGTGTCAGATTGTCTCCTGTTGAAGTTCATCTGGCTCCCGGCGGGAATCGGTAGAATGAGTAATTTATAGCGCATGAAGGAGGAGTGGAGCCGATTGTCCCTAAATTGTTTGTCCTCGTTTTACCCAGGCACACAACTAACAGACTCCAGGAACCAAAACCTCTATTCATACCCTCCATGACTAGGTTATTGTCAGCAACAATGTCACCAGTAACCGTGTAGAGGGTCAATTTAAGATTTACATGGCTGAGAAAGTTGCCTTGTCTCCAGACTAATGTTAGCAGTCTGAAGGGCACTGACCTTTTCCCACGATATAACCCCTGGCAGATAACAATGAAAATGTCTATAATTTCACTTCAAGTGACTAGTGTGCTGAATGACAATCACACATGGGTTTAAATCATCAGGTAGAGTGCGTATCTAGGAAACAGGTAGAGTGTAGATGCTGCTGCCGTATTAAATGCCACCTCATGTCATTGCTTTTGTAAAATACTTACAATACAAAGCATTTAAGACTATGTAAATAAGATAAGAGATACAATACGGTGCTTTATTGTCATTGCATGTTAAACACAATGAAATTTGGTTTCGCAGGTTTGGTTAGTCGCTGCCTAAATATGCTGTCAGAATTTTTAAAAAAAACGTATTACAGTATATTGTTGTACAAATCTGTTTGGTTCATTGTAGCTGCTTAAATGTTTTCCATACTACTGCTACTACTACATACTGCTACGGAAAAATATTGGCCAGGATTGGCAGATCACACATGTTGGTACCAATTCCATTTGTGTTATAATATCAGTAAATCATATATTGTTTGTATTTACATTACTTGGCTGTTGATTTGGATAATCTAATGTTTGATGTCATTGTAAAAGAGTGGAAAGCTGATGGATTGCAGGTTTACGATTGACTGCACTGACATATCAAGCAGCAATGGCTTTGTGCTTGACCTCTAGATAAAAAGAGTTAAGGATAAGCTTATTGTTTCACATTAACATCCCATCCATCCATCCACCGTCGTCCTCTTATCCTGGGTCGGGTCGCAGGGGCAACAGCTCCAGCAGGGGACCCCAAACTTCCCTTTCCCGAGCCGCATTAATCAGCTCTGACTGGAGGATCCCGAGGCATTCTCAGGCCAGTGGGAGATATAGTCCCTCCACCTAGTCCTGGGTCTTCCCTGAGGCCTCCTCCCAGCTGAACGTGCCTGGAACACCTCTCTAGGGAGGCGCCCAGGGGGCATCCTTACCAGATGCCCAAACCACCTCAACTGGCTCCTTTTGACGCAAAGGAGCAGCGGCTCTACTCTGAGTTCCTCACGGATGACTGAGCGTCTCACCCTATCTCTAAGGGAGACGCCAGCCACCCTCCTAAGGAAACCCATTTCGGCCGCTTATACAATGAATCTCGTTCTTTCGGTCATGACCCAACCTTCATGACCATAGGTGAGGGTAGGAATGAAAATTGACCGGTAGATTGAGAGCTTTGCCTTCTGGCTCAGCTCTCTTTTCTGTACAATGGTGCGATAAAGTGAGTGTAATACCAGCCCAGCTGCGCCGATGCTCCGGCCACTCTCCCGCTACATCGTCCCCCCTCACTCGTGAACAAGACCCCAAGGTACTTGAAAGTACCTCACATTAACATGTTGCAAATCTACTTTTAACATTCACTCATTTATGTCTTAAGCTACAAAACGGTTCAACAACCATAACGACTGTTGAGTGATATATATTTCTAGCCTTGTTGTTATATATTCTGTCACTATTTACATGTGGCCAATTTTCCACTGGACTGGAGCCATGGTTGCCAGGAGATTTGTGGTACGACTGTAAAGCCTCTAGAGAAGTAAAGTATCTCACTTCCAGTTGCCCTGTCTGGATTTGCTTTCATATACCACAGCCCAGTGGAGACTGTTTCACAATTAAAGAAGAAATGGATTATATCTGTTCATATCATTCTCTGTATTGATCTGGTGTTCTGTCTGTCTCTCTTTTAACTCTCTCTATCCTCCTAGCCCTCGCACCTATGAGAGCTCCTGTATCTCTCTACCTATCTAACAATCCATCTGTCTTTCCATCTGCCTGTCTCTCTATCCATTCATAGTTTATCTATCATTAACAGCCCAGCCCTTGTCTACCATTCTTTTTATTCTGTTTGTTAAAACAGCGTGGTTGTTGCCATGATAACATAACAGCTGGTATTAGAGATTACTTAGTACTGCAGGCTCATACAGCTGGTGGAGGCACAGAGGTATCCATGGGAACAGTTTTCTAGATCCACCCATCATCTTAGCAGGATTTACGCCAACGTCTGTTCAGATCTTTAGAGAATCTGTGACCCATTGATTTTCAGGATGAACATGTCTGCTCTGGTTCATGAGACATGTGATCTGTCTGTGTACCTCCATATTTTTCTTCTATATCAAGTAGTGTTTGATTCATAGTAGATACTATGCAGTTTTTCCAGGCAATTTTCTCTTCTTGGTGTTTGTGTGTCTTTACCCAGCATCACACAAATGGACATATACAGTACACACAAAGGTATATAATGGGGATAGCATGATGAGGGTACCACTGTATACAGTACATGAGTACAGTGTGCATTGTAAGACTGGGATTTAGT